>NC_089837.1:473841538-474039038 GCF_035609145.1 Eleutherodactylus coqui | reverse complement strand
CCCTCTACACAAGCAAGATAGATGTACCCATAATCATGCAAAAAAGCCTGAAAAATAGAACTATAATAAATTTATAAGTTATGGCTTATTAAATAGAATATTAATAAAATTATATGCATGGACTAGGGCCAGATGAACCATGGTGTCAATGGAGCACAGGCTCAGGGTCCAGTGTTCCCCTATGTTCAAGGGGGGCCCTGACTGTCTACTCTTTAGTGGGCTATGGGGGCTCCAAACACTGGTTCCCACTGGTTTGGTGAGAAGCAGTTAGGGCCAATTTCGCAGTACTTTAAAAAACAAAAAACCTTTATACTCACCTCTTGCATAGCGGTGGGTGGTACATGCTTTGACATGTGACCAGCACTAGCGTTAGCCTAACCTTAAGGCCAGCAATGGGTTAGCGCTAGTGTCAGTCATGAGTCTCGGTACTTACCATGCACCTATACTGACTTTGGAAGACCCGGAAAACAGAAAAACAAGAGCAGTTCGGGTGGCTTGGGGGGCTGGGCAAAAGGTGAGTATACACGCTTTTCTATTTTTTAAACCAGCAGGAAAGACAGCATTATAGCTGCGGCACAAGTGGCAGCTGTATCTATTAGGGGCAGAAAAGGAGGCATTATTAATCATGGGGACAGAAAAAGTGGCATTAGTTATTACGGGGGCAGAAAAGGTGGCATTATTAGTAATAGGAACAGAAAAGGTCGCATTATTAATGATAGGGGCAGAAAAAGGTATCATTATTACCCACAGGGCAGAAAAGTCAGCATTACCAATTACAAGGGCAGAAAAGGTGGCAATATTAATAATGGGGAGAGAAAAGGCAGAACTGTCAATAATTGGGGCAGCAACGGTGGCATTAATAAATACAGGGACCAACAAGGTGCCATTATTAATAAAGAAGCAAAAAAAAGTGGCATTACTAATTATGGGGGCAGAAAGGTGGCATTTTTAATTACCGCTGCACCAAAGGTGGCATTATTACAAATTGGGACAATATACTTGCAGGGACAGAAAAGGTGGCATTATTACCTATGAGAGTGGCATTACTTATTACAGGAGCTGAAGTGTTAATTACAGAGGCAGAAAAAGGGTCAATAATACTAATATACAGTGAGGTACACTGTATGTCTCTTTAATGTATTCTTCTATATGGTATAGTGTAGTCTGCTATGCAATTCTATACAACAGAAGAGGTATACAGTGCATACTGGTACAATGTACAGTATACCACACAGAAACACTTTTGGCATACAGCACTCCAAACGCATTGCGCTAATGTACTGTTAGCAGAACCCAACTTTCACATCAACCTGCACAGATCACAAGGGCACACAAGGACAAATTGTGAAGGTTGCAGCCTGTGTATGCAATAAACGAGAACCACTGTGTGTAGGACTATATACAATAAAACAACGGAATGGTTAAAATATTGTTTAGAAACCTCTGCTAACGTGATTTATTATAGAACACCCCTGAAAGAAGTGGACTACTTATTTAAACAGTGCTGAGGGGCTTCCTAAAGCAAACTTGCCACCCATAATTCTACCCTGCAGCCAGGTGTCAATCAGACACTGCCAATTCTCTGACTGCATCTTAATCCTTTCTCTGCCAGAGGGGTCTTTGAGAAACCTGAAGCAAACTGTAATGCATTGTGTTGTGCTTCGTGTCAAACTGAGCAATCAGCACTCACAGGGCTGTAAACACTCGAGGAATTGTGGTGTCCTTTAAATATCCGCCATCCTAGGAATAAGTATAGAAGCTGGGAGATGGTCAGTTTCTGCATAGCCTTGTAGATGGAGAGTATAGAAATGTTGACATAGGTACACGAGAGAAGGGAGATAGAGGAAGGACAGTTCACATCTTGTACCTTTAATTTAATTACTTATATATTTAAATGTCCATTTTCTGTGAATTTATTACAGATTACAACAGTACACCCTCCCTTTAACCCTTTCCAATCCACTGTCTGACATCTAAAGACATTCTAATTGAAGGCTGTACAGCTCTGATGTCAGAAGACGTCCAGCAGGGTATTCTTACTGTATATTACTGGCCGCTCTGATGTCGGAAGCCTCTCCAATATGTCCCTTACCACAGTACTGGCTCTAGCCAGCAGGTGGCGCCATTGTATAATGGCAGAAAGAGAAAGCCCCCTAGGAAACCCTGAATCCTAAATTGGATTGCAAAGAGTTAATAGCTTATATAAACCCTCCCCACAAATCAATACACTATACTGAATATCTATATATTGCCTTCAACAATTGTCCTCATTTAATGGCATATGCAACATAATCTGAAAAAGCAATGTATATTTTATACACCTAAACAGATGGTCTAATACCCAATGTCATCCAATGGGTTGTAGATGTAGATCCACCTTGCCACACGCTGATTGATTTTACTTTGGGGTCTGCTATCTGTGGGGGTTGCCTATGCAGACCCCTGTTTTTTTAACCTTGACCTCTCCAAGTGGGATTTGGTTTTCACTGCGGGGTCTCCAAGCCGTGCCTTACACAGATAGAGCTATAGTGTGGTTGCAGGCTCTACCGAGGTCCAAGGCATGGCAACTAATGGTGTGAACAGGTGCAAATACAGAGGACAGGCTACTGGCGGCACAGCAGCCATAACGAGGTCCAGGCAGATAGGCAGGGCAGGCAATAGCAAAGTCCAAAACACAAGGCCGAAGTCAGGGAGCACGGAAGACAGAATGGTCATAAACACAGGAAAAGTAACAACTGGAAACCACTAACAGGGGCTTTATCATAATGGTAGATGAGACTGATTCCTTAGGCATTAGGAGCATGTCCAATATAGTAGGACCTGGATCGAAATGGGTGGGTGACAAGTTTAGGGCGCATGCTCTAGCCATTTAAGGGAGGGGTGTGGAAGTACATGCGCAGCCTGCAGACACAAATGCAGGCATGACATGCAGGATGTAGAGAATGATGACACCCAGTTGTGGCCCAAGTGACAACTGAGCCTGGAGAGCAGCGGTGGCACGCCATGAGACCCATATACAAGGTTTAGTCATCAGTAATTTAGATTAGCATTAAAATTAATATTATAATAGTCTTACTAATAGAAATATGTCCCATTGATGCACAGAGGCAGTGTAGTCACTTTTGACAGCCGGTGCACATGATGGCACTGATATGCCAAAAGTCATGGGACAGGAACTAATATTGTGTAGGACACCCTCTAGCCCAGCGAAGCACAGAAGCGCTACATGGCATCAATTTTATAAAGGGACAGAAGATGTCAGGTGCAAATGGACCTCTCCACCAAATCGCATAAAAGATTGATTGGGCTCCCGTCAGATGCTCATGGAGGCTGCATCATTTGTAGGAACTCTCCAGAATGCTCCTTGAACCAATTCTGGACAACTTCGGGGCCGATGGCACTGTGTACTTTCCTACTGGAATATCCCATCATTATGGAGCTACATGAAGTCCATGAAGGGCTGCAAGCAGTGAATCGTAGCAGGCACTAGTCAATGATGTGTTTGGGCAGTATACGTCAATTAGAAGGGTCCTCCAGCGATCACTACTAACCTTCACAGGAACCTGGTAACAAATGTTTAATTTTTCTACAGCACTACCAAAGGTGAAATGAAGCAATAAACAGTTCCTATTAACCCTTTCCAACCCTTTATGAATTAAGGCTGTACAGCTCCGATGTTGGAAGACGACTATTGGGGTTCTCTTACTGTATATAGCCAGCCTCTCTGCTGTCAGAGCCTATCCAATGTGTCACCTCATGCAGTACTGGCCTTAGCCAGCAGATAGGCCATTGTATAATGGCAGAATGGCGCATGCACTAGACCCCTAGGAAAACCAAGATACAAATTGGATTAGAAAGGGTTAAGATCAATGGACTGATCATTTAATGTATAGACTTGCCAGGTCCTTCCCTTTGCAACAAATCTTCATTCTGGCCCAGAGATGAACACCTTGAATAAGACCCTGCCTCCATTGTCCCATAATTCTCTACTAAGGTCTTCCTAAAATGGGTTTTGTGAACCAGTCTAAACCATTTAGAGACTTTTTGGAACATCAGTCCATAAATCAAGGAGCTACTTCATATTACAGGCAAACTATGAAATTTATGTCCTCTATTACCATGTTTTCACTATAACTGTCTTGTATAGAGTCGCCTGAATGGCTATTTCCCCTTTATTATCAGGACTTGCCTGCTCACTAGAAGATATGGGAAGAAGGTGCAGTTCAATGGCTGCCAGTCGATGTCAGAGCTGTCCGTGGCGCTGATTTTTATTATCTTTCATTATCAGAAAGCCAGGGAATAACCGGAGGGTGTGCTAGTCCATTGATGGGCTGTATGTAAAACAGAAACAAACGCTTTCGAAAAATATATCAAACGCCGCGCACGTTATGGTGATAAAATCACTGTACCAGCATCTTAATGGATGTGACATGTATTATCAGGGATTGTGACATTTCCTTATTTCTTTTCATCGCTGCTATTTATCATGCAGAATGAGTTGCGTCGTAATACAGCTTCAGATGATTATATTCGTTGGTTCTCTTGTTTTGTTCCATTCTCTGAACACAAGTAAAACCATAAAGAATGTCCCCAACACATAGTGATTGATACGGACACCGCAATACTGACTATTTCTTTGTACCATAGATGCTTTTGATCTGCAGGGATCCCACACTGCATGACCCCAATTCTTAGACCCCTAGTAGGTAATATGTGTAATCTCTAGATGAAGCTTCATATATAGGCACATTATTAAACAACATGTTGCTTACTTGCAGGTAAAACTGACAACTTGGATAAATGTGGTCCAATGTATCGGTCATTATGGCTATACATGTCCTAGCTCTATATATTCTGTACAGTTAGGATATATATATATAGGCATCCACAGGGTATATATAGGGTGTAGGCTCAGGAGCCGAGCCCACTCCATACACATCGGGTATTGGCTGTCTTTGACATCTAACACTCACCCACAAAAGTCGCGATCATAGATAACACCAATAGTGACCGTTAACCCTTTAAATGCAACAGCTAATTCTGCTACAGCATTTAAAGGGCTTGTCCAGTTGTAAACTAATGACCTATTTTTAGAATAGGCTATAAATAGTAAGTCAGCAGGATGAGGCAGAGAATCGCTACTTCTTCAAAGCGATGTGGGACGGTTTTGATATAAAAACGCCTTGCATCTGCAGAAATATCGCACGTTGGCGAGTGTGATATCAAGCCATGATTAACTGCGATCTTCCTGTGTATCTCGGCAAAAGATAGGGCAAGACCTATCTTTTGACGTGACGTACAAAATCGGTCGCCGTTTTCGGTCGCCTATGTGTTATTTTTGCCGGCGCGATTTTTTTATGCACGCAAAATCACTCATCTCATTGAATACATTGGAATCCAATGCTTCAGATGGTCACAATGTTTGGACGCAGCGACAATTGTGGATCTATTCCTGGTTTTGGCTTGAAAAACTGTATAGAAAAAACCTAAACAAGAACTGCATATGTGAACACACCCTCAAGAGTGAAACTCGGCCTGATATTGCGCTCACAAACATGCGATGTCCCGGCAGATATGAAGCGTTTTTGTGTTTTAAGACGCCGCACATCACTTCAGAGAAGTAGCGAACCTCCGCTGTGGCTAAAAGAATTGCGGAGTGTTTCCCATTTTTCTCAATGGAAGACCTCACATCACTTCCCACTCACGTGCACCGCTCACACAATGTGTGATACTGTGCTGGCCCCTTGAAAACAATGGGTGATGCGAGGCGTTCAGAGGGAATGCCCAAAAATAGGACATGCTGCAAATATTTCCTGCGCCACGATGCTTGAAAAAAAATCACTCATATGTATGACCCCATTCAAAAAAATGGGGTTCATATTCGTGTGAGATTTGTGCGTCTTCCCAAGGTGTATTCACACGAGCGAGATTATCGTGTAAGTGTGCGATGTGCACAAAACTTGTGTGAATATTAAATCCATTGATTGGATTTATTCACACGAGCTACAAAAAAGTTCTATACGTGGCGTTCCTTTGGAACACATCACCTATTGTTTTCAATGGGACCTCGAAAGAAATCACATGGCATCCACATGCGATGCGATGCGATGTGCATGCACGTGCGATGTGAGGTTTCTCTTTGAATACAATGGGAAGCGGTTGCTATCTTTTGATGCGCAGCAGTGTGAATTTCAAGCAAAATCACACATTCGTTAGGGTGCATTCAGACAACAGTATATCGGGCGGGTATTCACGCCCAGCCGATATACGGCATCCCTCTCTCCAGGGGGAGGAGGCTGGAAGAGCCGGTAGCAGTGCTCTGAGCTCCCGCCCCCTCTCTGCCTCCTCCCTGCACTATTTGCAATGAGAGGAGGCGGAACGGGGGTGGGGCTAAGTTTTGTGAATTAGCTCCGCCCCCGTTCCACCTCTCCTCCTTGAAAATAGTGCAGGGGGGTGGAAAGGAGGCAGAGAGGGGGTGGGAGCTTAGAGCACTGCTCCCGGATCTTTCAGCCTCCTCCCCCTGCAGAGAGAGATGCCGTATATTGGCTGGGCATGAAAACCCAGCCAATATACAGTCGTGTGAATGCACCCTAAGTGTGATATTGGGCCGTATTTGCGCTATGAACAAGGTTGATTTGCGTACATCTTTGCACATTGTACTGTGATTTTTTGTGCATGCAGGGCTAGTTCATATGTGCACACAATGCACCCCCACCCCCTCTTCCCCCCGATATAAATGTCTCTTTAGCCTAATGTGGTCCATATGTGTTCTTTTTCTTTACGGAATTGCACATTTCTGTTTGCATTGTGTGCATTGACATCAGTGGGTTCTGTTCTCTGAGTATTGCAAAAGCAATTTTTGAATGAGCACATCTGACCGTGTGAAGGAGGCCTAATGATCAATTGACTTTAATGAAGTAATTGGGCTCTCAGGCTTCAGATGAGTGCATGCACAAATACATTAGTCGCTACAGAGCGTATTTGCGTATGAACCAGTCTAAAGTCTTTCTTTTTTTACTTTGCAAACTTCATGCTATTACGCATGTACAAAGCAAAAAAGCAGAAAGAGAGGTCCTGCCCCATCTTTTCTTGCATGTATAAAAATTATGGGTGAGAAAGATAGGCGGGGAATATTTTTTCTTACACGTAATAATATTATGCAAGATTCACACTAGTGAAAACAAAACAACTGAAATCCATCCATCTTCGCTGCAGGGGAACCCCTCCATCCACGCTGTTGGGGAATCCTTCCATCTCCCCTGTAGGGGAACCCCCCCATCTGCATTGCTGGGTAATCCTTCCATCTCCCCTGCTGGGGACTCCCTCCATCTCCCCTGCAGGGGAACGCTTCCATCCACGCTGTTGGGGAATCCTTCCATCTCCCCTGTAGGGGAACCCCCCCATCTGCATTGCTGGGTAATCCTTCCATCTCCCCTGCTGGGGACTCCCTCCATCTTCCCTGCAGGGGAACCCCTCCATCCACGCTGTTGGGGAATCCTTCCATCTCCCCTGTAGGGGAACCCCTCCATCTGTATTGCTGGGTAATCCTTCCATCTCCTCTGCTGGGGACTCCCTCCATCTCCCCTGCAGGGGAATGCCTCCATCCATGCTGCTGGGGAATCCCTTCATCTCCCTCTGCCGGCCAGCTTACATAGTCTCCTATAGGAGTCTACAGAGGTTTTTGCGCTTTGTGCACCAAAAATAAGTCAGGACCTATATTTTCACACATTCTCTGCACACCGTCTGCACTTTGCAGTGCTATATCATCAATTAAAAGGTAGAAAACTAGCAACATCCACATACATTAATAGAAGAAAACATTCAAGCCATTAACGCTCATCAGGCACTGAGCACCTGGTGATTCCAATGTTGTACTGGGAGAAGTGGTAGGTAAGCTGTGGCTCCTTTGCATTCTCTGGCATGCTCTGCCAGCTGGGAACAGTAGTTCCACTACAGGAGGTGAAACATCATACAGTTATCTACAAGTCATTACTTCCTGAAGTTGCCAGAAACTCCATGGAAAAGTTGGAGTGCAATGATTGTTGAACTTGATGGCAATGTATGGATGTGGGAAACTAACACTTCTGCACACAGACACAGCTAACTACACACTTGTTGAAAGTGCTTATAAATAAAACAAATTGGAAACGATTCTCCGCAGGGTTCACAGCTGGACGCAGTTACGTGTTACTTCTTGACACACAAAGACTGTCATAATAAACAATTAAAATCATGGGCTTTCTCAGCTGATGTAGAAGACGGCGGCAGAGCTTGCTGCTGTGTTCTCGGGATCCTAATTGGGTAGACGCAAGACATTTTCTGTAAACTTCTGCTACAAAGTTGCCAAAAGGCAGAAAGGGCTTCAGGCTACTGAAAAAAGCAACTGAGGGAGAAATAGTAGGAAAATAAAGACACCCTTATTACTGTAGCTTCCCAGGACTGATCAGGAACAGCACATACGGCTACAGTAACCTCTAGGATATACGGAATACCTTACAGATTGGGCTGCGTGTGACACCGCTCTTACACTCTCCGGCGACGCATGGGAGAAGAGTTGTGAACTAAGCTGCATCTGGAGGTAGAATAATGTATATGTCACAACATGGATTTTTGCATGAGGTCTAATGGCTCTTTCAGGCAGACGTATTTGCGAGCCAAATATACGCATGCAATACACAGAAAATAGAACCTATTGAAGTCTATGGCAGTTGCACAAATGCGAGCACAATACGCAACAGGATGCGTGATACATTGCGAAAAACCACATGGAAAAGAACACATCTGGACCTCATTAGGCTAAATAGCCTTTTAAATCAGGGCTGGAGGTGTTGTACACGTATGCATAGGATCTGCGTGCGCAAAAACGTACACTACTATGCGCTGATATTCGTGCATATTCGCACGTATGCTGGTCTGAAGATGCCCTAAATTGTATTATTTTCAATATACTTTGACTTATTCACAAAAGGGTATATCGGTTCCCGTTTTCATGGCCGGACGATATACACTACCATCTGAGCTGTCTTCCACCTTCCCTCCCCCTCGCCAGCTCTCTGCCTCCCCTCCAACTGTTTGCAATAGTAGGGGGTGGGGGTGGAGCTAAGCTCTGCCACGTCCTGCCCCCTCCCATTGCTGGCTGTGGACAAGGGGCAAGAAGGGGGCAGGATCTTAGCTCCACCCCGCCCCTCCCATTGCAAACAGCCAGATGGGAGGATATAGGCAGAGAGCCAGCGAGGGGGAGGGAAGGGAAGGGAGAAGACAGCTCAGATGGTAGCATTTATAGGCTGGCTGTGAAAATGGTGGCCGATTTACGCTCCTGTGAATAAGCCCTTACACTGGACACTTTCTACAGAGTTTCTGAAGTGGATACTAAATTCCTCCTTTAAACCGCATGCAGATAGGCGTATTTTCTGTCCGTATTTTTTACGGACAATATACTGCACCATCAATTTGCATTGGTGTAGTCAGATGTCTTTTTTTACACACGTAAAAAAAAAAAAAGAAACTACATTATTTCCTATTTTGATCCATGAGTCAGGAGGGGTGTCATGTCTTCTTGAGGAGAGCACCCAAAAAGTGTGAGGAGACACCTAAAGGTGAGTGGGTCGGGGGATGGTATAGTCTTTCCCCAAGGAGAGCACCCAAAATGGTTGTGGGGACACCTAGAAGGTGAGTGAGAAGACTTATAAGGCCATGCACACTCCTCTGGGTAATTTATGGAAATAAGGAAGATGGAAAAATACCTCTGCAGCGCCACCTATTGGATGGCAGCATTCCTACTGGATAGCTTCCTATTCCCAATCATTAAGAATTCAGAGAAAGTCACATTGATTTGTAGAAATACTGCCATCCAATAGGTGGCACTGTAGAGGTATTTTTCCATTTCCTTATTTGCATTTTGTTCCATAACACGGACTGAAATTGCCCTTTAAAGTCTATGGGATTGTGTAGAGGCAGTAAATACCCAGTTACATGTGTATTCACTGTTCTTTATGTATATTCCCAGCAGACAGTAGAAAAAAAGTGACAACAATTCAGCATGAAAAACACAGTGAATACAGATATCTTCATGCAATTTTTTTTTGTGCGCATGTGAAAAATGCAGTGAATATGGATGCAACACAGACCTAAAAAAATATGCATATGCACCAAAAACACACATGAAGCGAAAATGATATGTTTTTCACGGACCATAATTGCATACACTGCTGTGCTATGCAGCCAATTCTGTCCCGTATGAAAGTTCTCTTAAAATGTGCTAACCATCATTTAATTACTAACCATATAAATGTCAAAAAACTATCACTTCTCAGAATTCTTGACACTGCAAATCCAATATGCAGATTGGTTGTGTAATATATGGAATAGGTAAAGAAAAATATCTTCTTTTTGCTTTAATATGTGCATTTCTGTAATGCAAGCTTGTAACATAGTAAAATATCCAGTGTGTAAGCAATTGTTTCTAAGGCTCCCTCTAGTGGCAGAGTGTTGCATCGTACACAAGAAACATTTTTCCAAGCTTTGCAGCAGTCTGTTGAGTACAAACAGAATAGAAAAATAGAATGATATCATAGAAGGATGAACCTGGCATCAAAGCAAAGAGAAGCACATCAATGGAGTGCAATTTGTTATGTATGTTTAGTGCTGCAATTGCTTTACCTCGGAACTCATTGTGATAGTATTTGGGATACACAGCTCTGAGAAGTATTGTAATATGAGAAAGCCATTATGTTTATTCTTCCAGCTGCTTTGTTATGAAGACTACCTGAAAATGCTGCTTCTACCCTTTTTTTTACCTAAGATGCTAAAAAAGAACCAATTGCATCTCCTATTGCACATACTGATTATACATTTCTCATACTTTTATGTACAGTACCCTCCAGAAGGTCGAAACTAGTCCATGTCTCAAACAGTATATCACTAGTCAGAAAGGTTCTCCAACAAGAATGGGGACATATCCCAACTGAAAAGCTTAAACGCTGATCTGGATACTGTGGGGGCTACCATGGTAATCCTTCGCATGGTAATTCTTGTACATATGCACTATGTTGGCAAAGGTATTGGGGAACACATAGAAGGTGATGAAATTTGATTTTATTCATATTTTTCAATACGGTGTTGGGTCACCTTTGGCCTCAATGACTGCAGTCACCCTCCTAGGCCGCTTTCCACCAAATTCTGATAGATGTGTGGATGGATTTGCCTCCATTCCTCAAGGTGCAGCTTCAGATAGTGATGTGGGGGATGATGGGCATGTACAGCTATGGTGTTCTAGTTAGTCTCAAAGGTGCTTAATGGGATTGAGATCTGTAGTTTGGGTTGGCCAATGAAGTTTTCAAACGTTCTGCTCCTCAAACCAAACCTCAACACTGCGTGCTGTATGACATGGTGCTTGGTCATGTTGGTAGAGACATGGAGCTATACTAAAGTATTGCCACAGGGTAGGTAATGCAACATTGTCCAGAAAGTCTCTGTATCCATTGGCATTAAGGATGCACTTCCCTATTACCAATGGCCCCAGTTCTTCCCAGCAGAAACTCCCCCACACCATAACAGAAACTCCTCCAAAATTCACTGTTCAGATGATGCAATCATGTAGAAACAACTCACCAGGCAACCGCCACACCCAAGTACAGCCACCTGATCGGAAGATGGTATACTGTGGTTTATCTGTCCACAACATTTGCTTCCACTCATTTACAGTCCAAGAACGATGCTCCAAGCACCATTGCAGGCGCTTCAGTGCATCCACTGCTGTGATGTTGAGCTAATGTATAGCAGCTCGTTCATGGTAACCCTTCACATATAGTTCCCTATGAATGGTTCTGGTACTAATGGTTGTTCCAATAGCCTGTGAGACCTCCTGCAAGAGTGTTTCAGCAGAGCCTAGTACAGGTATGTGATGCCTTCCCAACTGGTATTGGGCTTCATTGTCCACGTTGTGTCAGTTTCTGAGTTCTCCCCGGACGTGGTTGCACTGCACACACCACATGTTTTACATTTCTGAGTAACATTGCCAACAGTGGACTTTGGAAGGTCCAAAAGTGCTGTGATGTCCCGTACTGACTGGTTGCTCAGGTGACCTTGCACCACCAGACCCCATTGGAAGTCAACTCTATACCTTGGTGGCATCCTGATGATTTCTCTACTAGGATATGTCTGTGTGATACTTTACATGATATCTAATGCTCACATATCCGATTTTCATATCCCCTTCATCTGACAGCACAGGATTGGTGGGGGGCCCAGTACGTATTTCAACAGAGTGTAGACAAAGGATGGATATTTCAAGGAGTCCAAAATTTAAGCTGTTTCCAGATTCCAAGGTTTAGTTGGAAGATTGAACTATTTATATAGAATCATAGACTGGTAAAGTTGGAGGGGACCTCCAGGGTCATCGGTTCCAACCCCCTGCTAAGGACAGGATTTACTAAATCATCCCAGACAGATATTTGTCCAGTCTCTGTTTGAACACTTCAATTGAAGGAGAACTCACCACCTCCCATGGTAACCTGTTCCACTCAGTGATCACCCTCACTGTCAGAAAGTGTTTTCTAATATCTTATCTGTGTCTTCTGCCTTTCAGTTTCATCCCATTGCTTCTAGTCTTTCCTTGTACAAATGAGAATAGGGCTGATCCCTCTGCACTGTGACAACCCTTCAGATATTTGTAGACCGCTATTAAGTCTCCTCTCAGCCTTCTTTTTTGCAAGCTAAACATTCCCAGATCCTTTAACGGTTCCTCATAGGACATGATTTGCAGACCGCTCACCATCTTGGTAACTCTTCTCTGAACTTGCTTCAGTTTGTCTATGTCATTTTTAAAGTTTTGTTTTTTAACTCAATAAACAGGTACATTCCAAAGTATTGAAACTTTTGTCTATTTCTCCCCAATTTTACATTTTTTAAGGGAGGTTTCCAAACTTGTAGCATTCGTTGAGTATTATTCTATACTGATATTATAATCAATAGTTAAATAACTACTAATAGTAACAATACAATAGCACTGATAATAATATTAGCATTTCATAATGTATTAGATTTGTTTGTCCACAACTTGTACTTGTTATGCTTTGTTTGTTACTTTTCACTTTTCACCCCTTCCTATTCCTTTTGCTTCTGCTTTCCCCCCTCGTGTTACTGGAAATTTGATAAATGATTCTCCTGTGTGTGCTATTGCTAGTCTGAGTAACTGCATAATATATGCTTATAATATGATATAATTAACAAAAGTAATGAGGTACTAGGAAATCGCCACAAGGAGAATAACATTGCCAGGGTGATCAATCATGGCAGGGTCATAGATGTATTAATAAAAGGATGTGCTCAAAATGTAACAGTGGTTGGAAACAGACAGCTGAGAGTCTGAAAAGAGGAAAATAACGGCAGACGGTTTTTGCAACTTTTTGCTTCACTTGTCACTCTGTGTATATGCTGTATATGTATAGCAAGCCTGCGCAACAATGGGCCATTTTCTTTTCCTGTTTCTGTATTTTCTCTTTTTTTTTGCAGGCAGAAGTTACATTGAGGTCTATAATGAAATATCATATGCACTACAAAGAAAGTGTTTTGGTTTGTGGCATATTTTAAAGGGGTTGTCTCACCCTAAGTCTTCTTTCACACGAGCACATATCATTTGGGCCGGAATACGTGGGCTGCTGCATGGGTTCCCTTCCTTCTCCCCCCCCCCCCCCACCCGTGCAGGCTCACCATTCTTCTCCTCCCGGCTGGATCTCTGCAGTGGGAGGGGGCTGGACAGGGTTGGGGCTATGCGTGGGCCAATCCCGCCTCCTCCCATTCCTGGCTGTAGACAAGGGGTGGGGTGTGGGTGGGGCTAAGTTCCCGCCCCTTGTCCATAGCCATCAATGGGAGGAGGTGGGACGGGTTGGTGCTTAGCTCCGCCCCCTCCCATTGCAAAGACCGTGCAGGGAGGAGAAGACAGGTCAGCCTGCGATGGGGAGGGAGGGGAAATTTGCAACGACATGTTGAGCTTGTTGAATATGTACCAGGCCCTATGCTGTGTGAATGGGCACACAAATGTTAGATTTGTGCGTCCGTTCACCAGCTTCTATGCCCTAGATGGAAGCAAATATTGGCCGGCCATGAAAACGTCGACCAATATGCGTTCGTGTGAAGAAGCCTCATAAATACATTTCTAAACAGCTTGCCATGATCTAAAGTAACAAAAGAAGCAATACCTCTCTACATGTCTACTTCGCCGGGAAGCAACACAACGGCTCCTGTGGCTCTCCAGGTCCTTGACTGCTGCAACCAATCAGAGGCTGCAGAATCGCCATCCTGGCACCCAGAGTGTTGGGGAAGGGGGGAGTTTTGCCTATTCTGCTGGTTTAAGTCACGGCCAGCTGTTTTAAAAAAAAGTGAGACAAACCCTTTAAGGCTGTTTTCACACAGCCGAGAAAATTTTGCACGAATTTAAAGCCCATCCTTTTGAATGAGGTCATAGACAGGAGCGTTTTTTTTTCTTCTTGTATCGGGGAGTGGAAAAAATTTGCGGCATGTCCTATCTTTGAGTGTTTACTTGGAACGCCTCGCACCGCATCGCCCATTTTTTTTCAATGGGACCGGCGAGGTGCACGCAAGTGCGATGCGAGGTTTACCCATTGAAATCAGTAGGAAACGCTGCGTTATCCTACTTCCCTGAAGGGATGCGAGGTGAATTTAACACAGAAGCACCTTGTATCTGCAGGAATATTGCATGTTGGCGAGTATGATATCTGGCTGGGTTTCATGGCCTGATATGGCACTAGTCCATATGAAATTAGCCTTGGGGACCAGCGTGTGTGGTTGCAGGCTGAAAATCGCAG
The DNA here is from genome assembly GCF_035609145.1 of Eleutherodactylus coqui. NCBI lineage: Eukaryota > Metazoa > Chordata > Amphibia > Anura > Eleutherodactylidae > Eleutherodactylus > Eleutherodactylus coqui. The sequence goes on along the minus strand of NC_089837.1, from coordinate 474,024,213 downwards.
TAGAGAAGAATAGCTGCGATCTAATTCTGAAATAAATTAGTGTTTTCTTGTGCAAACACACAAGTGTATCGCGTGAAAAAAATGCTGCAATGCAGAATTCCCTCAGTCAGGATGGCTTCTATTAGCTTAAAGGGGTTGTCCCGCGCCGAAACGGGTTTTTTTTTTTTCAGTAGGCCCCCCGTTCGGTGCGAGACAAACCCGATGCAGGGGTAAAAAAAAACAAAACGGATAGTACTTACTAGAGATGAGCGAGCATACTCGTCCGAGCTTGATGCTCGTTCGAGTATTAGGGTGCTCGAGATGCTCGTTACTCGAGACGAGCACCACGCGGTACTCGTCTCGATTAAACGAGCACTGACCATTGAATTCAATGGAGCCGGCAATACAGCCGGCTCTATTGAAAGCAATGGGCTGCCGGCGTACGCGGGATGAATTGTCGGGAAGAGCTTAAATATATAAGCCCTTCCCTGCAATTCATCTAGAAATGTGTAAAAATAAAAAATATATATATACTTACCTGGTCCCGGCAGACGGAGTTCAGCGCGGCAGGCTGCACTTCTCCTGAACTGCTCTAAACAGCTGTGAGTAGTATTCAGCAGCCGGGGATTTAAAATCCCCGCCTGCTGAATGAGATGCCTCTGATTGGTCACAGCCTGACCAATCAGAGGCATCCCTCACTCACACCCATTCATGAATTCATGAATGGGTGAGTGAGGGCTGCCTCTGATTGGACAGCTCTCAGCTGTCCCTGCGCTGAGCCAATCAGAGGCAGCCCTCACTCACCCATTCATGAATTCATGAATGGGCGTGAGTGAGGGATGCCTCTGATTGGTCAGGCTGTGACCAATCAGAGGCATCTCATTCAGCAGGCGGGGATTTTAAATCCCCGGCTGCTGAATACTACTCACAGCTGTTCAGAGCAGTTCAGGAGAACTGCAGCCTGCGCGCTGAACTCTGTCTGCCGGGACCAGGTAAGTATATATATATTTTTTATTTTTACACATTTCTGGATGAATTGCAGGGAAGGGCTTATATATTTAACCCCTTCCCGACAATTCATCCCGCAATCGCCGGCAGCCCATTGCTTTCAATGGAGTCGGCTGTATTGCCGGCTCCATTGAATTCAATGGGCTAACATCGTTCTGCCGGGACCAGGTAAGTATATATATATTTTTTATTTTTACACATTTCTGGATGAATTGTAGGGAAGGGCTTATATTTTTAAGCCCTTCCCGACAATTCATCCCGCGTACGCCGGCAACCCATTGCTTTCAATAGATCCGGCTGTATTGCCGGCTCCATTAAATTCAATGGGCTAACATCGTTCTTCTCTGCCACAGCTGTTACAGCTGTGGCAGAGGAGAACGATCTTTACGCTGACAGTGGGGGGGGGGGGTCTCACTCTTGCCGCTATTGTGGCTTAATAGTGGGACCTGGGAACTTGAGATGCAGCCCAAAATGTAGCTCCTCGCCTGCCCTATTCGTTTCCATCACTTTCTTGTGTTTTGCAGATTTTCACAAATGAAAACCTTAGCGAGCATCGGCGATATACAAAAATGCTCGAGTCACCCATTGACTTCAATGGGGTTCGTTACTCGAAACGAACTCTCGAGCATCACTGAAAGTTCGACTCGAGTAACGAGCACCCGAGCATTTTGGTGCTCGCTCATCTCTAGTACTTACCCGAATCCCCGCGCTGCGGCGACTTCTTACTTACCTAGCTAAGATGGCCGCCGGGATCTTCACCCACGGTGGACCGCAGGTCTTCTCCCATGGTGCACCGTGGGCTCTGTGCGTTCCATTGCCGATTCCAGCCTCCTGATTGGCTGGAATCGGCACACGTGACGGGGCGGAGCTACGAGGAGCAGCTCTCCGGCACGAGCGGCCCCATTCAGAAGGGAGAAGACCGGACTGCGCAAGTGCGTCTAATCGGGAGATTAGACGCTGAAATTAGACGGCACCATGGAGACGAGGACGCCAGCAACGGAACAGGTAAGTAAATAACTTCTGTATGGCTCATATTTAATGCACGATGTATATTACAAAGTGCATTAATATGGCCATACAGAAGTGTATAACCCCACTTGCTTTCGCGGGACAACCCCTTTAAATAGCTAAAATAGCGGCAGCTGTCTTCTTTTCGTGGCGCAAAATGTAGGTAAACTCCCTCCCCCTCCCTTTTTTTCCTGCATTTTCCTCAAAAGATAGGTCATGGGTGTGGTGTTTTTTGTTGTTTTCCCCACGCAATTCCCTATAGGACTTGAAAAATGTCAGAAAAAAATGTTTGTGTAAAATTATACTAAGTAAAACCGTCACCAAAGTCACCAATAAAAGTCTTCATAAAAACACGTTACATACAAAAACACTGGCATTTTTGTGCAAGATTTCCGCAGGATAAGTGCAGCTCCAAGCCCGCTGCACTTTGCCGCGGGTTTTGGAGCGGCTTCGCTGCATGCTTTTCCATTGCAGTTGGCTCTCCCATAGAGTGGAGCAAGGCCGCAACTGAAAAAAAGGACATGTTGCATCCCCGGAATCCACAAATCCCGTCCACAAGGCCAGCTTATGCGGGGATTAGTGTCCGCAGGTGGATTTGCTGCAGCGAAATGCCACAGGGAAATTCTGCTGCAAATCCGTCCCGTGTGAACCCAGCCTTAGGGCTTCTTCACGTGACCGCGTATGTGTGGGTATCTGCACACGCCAAATCTATACAAGCTAAACACAAATAATAGAGCCCATTGATTTCAATGAGTTTGTTCTCATAAGCGAAGGCCCCATAGAAGTCTATGGGAGGTGCACAAATATGCAAGGGGAAGCACTATGAAAAACGTGTACAAAAGAACACACCTGGATCTCATTAGGCTAATTAGTCTTTTAATCTACGGAAAGGGTGTATCGCCAATGTGTGTGACCTGGACCTGCATGCGCAAAAAGTACAGTAGTATGTGCAGACAAGCATGCAAATCAACCTCCAAGACCTTGTTCATGTCCAAGGTGTACAGTCGTATACGGTCGTCTGAATAAGCCCTTATAGAGAGCAATTCTCTTCCTTGGATTAGCACATGGGCAGAGCTCATACACTGTATGTCGTTTGCTCTGCTTGATCAATAACACAACCTTTAATTTTTCCTAAAAATGTGAAATTAGGGTTTTTTATCTTCTTCATTACTTTGATTTAAAATGTATTTGCTGAGCTGTGATCTCAGGGGCCCAAACCATATGGACACGTGGAGTTCTATGGACGAGCTATAAAGAATATACGCTGTGTATGCAGTATATACTGCGATAGTAGTATGTCCATGCACATACAGCATAAATGCGCTTTACTACGGGGTGGAATTATTCCGCACCCAAAACTGCAGATTATTCCGTTGCTGCCAATTCCAGACCAAAAGCCCACAAGTCTAACTGCAGATTGGGATGTGGAGTTGCAGGCTGATTTAAGCCATTTTAATACCACATGACAATCCACACAGAATGCAGAATAATTCCGCCCGCTTGAAAGCACCCTAAGGGCAAAATTATCACTGTATGAGGATGTTTCCGCCATCACTGTGACCTGTTGAAACCACAGAGCCCCCTTTTAGACTGTATTTAGTCACAGGTCACCAGTAGTATTTTCAGTGGGGCCTCTTACTGTAGTGGCTTTTTCATTCTCTGTTATATTAATGTTGAGTGTCGAGGAAATTTATACAGCTTTTTATGTCAGATTCTGGTGTAAAACAGTCGCAGAATAGCAAAAATGTATGACTTTTTGTCCTCTACGCTGGTCTACGCCAATTTCCCGAAAAGGGTGCGTAGCATGTTAGGAGAGGGTTTTTCTGCCCCAAACAACACATTTATTTACAATATATGCTATAAACTGGCATAAATGATACAAAAAATGTACGCCATATTGAACCTGGCATATATTTATTCCTAGGCACACTAGGGAGCCAAGACGCCCCTAATATATGAAGACATATGCAACTTTTCTTAAATAAGGCATATCATGCGCTGGCAGAAATAATATTGACTGGCTGTTGAAATGCTGGTCTTAATATATATATATTGTACAGTACATGATATGTCCCTAAATGATCCTAGAGAAGACTCCATTATTGAGGACAGCAGGGTCTAATTTTTCCATGGGAGAACTGTTCCAATATAAATCTTGTTATTTTGTAAAGCACCGACTTATTCCGCAGCGCTTTCAGGTAATTTATTTACCAAGCTGGGCACTCATTTTACAGACCTCGGAAGTACAGAAGGCTGAATCAACCTTGAGCCGGCTACCTGAACCATTTGGGGATTGAACCCTCAACCTACAGGTCGTGAGCAAGAGCTTAGGACTACATTTCTGCTGTCTTAGGCTGGGTTCACATGGGACGGATTTCCAGTGGAATTCTCGCGGATTGGCCACACCGAGAATTCCACTGGAAAATCCATAGCTGCTGAAGAGGCTTGCACAGAAATGTCGCTAACGCCGCGCCGGCTCAACTCTGCGCATGCGCCCGCTGGGCGGCAGCCAGCACATAGCAGAGCGGGAAGATGCCAGAGGCAGGTGAGCCGCAGCGGTCACTTCAGGGGTACGGGTCGGATCCCGCTGTGAGAATTTTCGCAGCAGGATCCGACCTGACCATCTGCAGGAGGTCATAAGCCTGAGGTCTTAGTAACAGGAGTCTGGATTGTTATCATTAAAGTTTTCGTTTACAAATAAATGATTTCCCAACATACTGTACACTTTCCTAGCAAAAGTATTTGAAGCCCGCCTATCAGTAGAATGGATCGTGTCTTATTAGCATGTCTCATGTCCCAAACCATGCTACATAAGCTGTAGACCCTGGGAGGTGCTAGCCATAGTTTGTGATGGGAAATGAACGCTATTGTATATACCGCTGCACACAAGCCGTCCGTCACACAGCACAATGCATCACCCATCTACAGTAGTGCAAGGAGCGTCGTCATTGGACAGTTAGTTGAACAATGGAAGAACATTCTATAGAGTGACGAATCACACTACTCCATCTTCAGATGGAGGTACCTGGGTGTGGAGCATGATGGGGAACACCTTTTACCTGAGTGTGTTGTGCCAACAGTTAAACTACAGAGGAGATTCCGTCATGGCCTGGGATGTCTTATGTGGCATGGCCTCGGTCTGTTGTTTGTAGTGGCAAGAACATAGAGGTGTACCCTGACATTATAGCTAATAATGTGCTGCTGACAATATGGTAATACTCTGGATATGGTCGGCAATACTTACAACAAGACAACTCAGCTTGTCACAGATCCAACACTGTTTTACACTGCTTTGAGGATATGGATGTTCTACAACTGGACTGGTTGCACATAATTCAACCTGAACCCTACTGAACATCTTTGGGACAAACTGGAACATTGGGGTCGAGAAATATGGACAGCCTCCATCATTTGTGAGAGAACTCACCAGACATTTGCAGGATGAATGGAGGGAAATACTAGCTGAAGTGTATCAGACATTAGTAGAAAGTATAGAAAAGGTTGTACCAGCAGCACAAAAACTTAAAGGGGTTGTCCCGCGCCGAAACGTTTTTTTTTTTTTTTTTTTTTAACCCCCCCCCCCCCGGTTCGGCGCGAGACAACCCCGATGCAGGGGTTAAAAAAACAAACCGGAGAGTGCTTACCTGAATCCCGGTGGTCCGGCGTCTTCATACTCACCTGCTGAAGATGGCCGCCGGGGTCTGCTCCCTCCGTGGACCGCAGCTCTTCTGTGCGGTCCATTGCCGATTCCAGCCTCCTGATTGGCTGGAATCGGCACGTGACGGGGCGGAGCTGCACGGAGCCGGCATTCTGCACGAGCGGCCCCATTGAAGACAGCAGAAGACCCGGACTGCGCAAGCGCGGCTAATTTGGCCATCGGAGGACGAAAATTAGTCGGCACCATGGAGACGAGGACGCCAGCAACGGAGCAGGTAAGTATAAAACTTTTGATAACTTCTGTATGGCTCATAATTAATGCACAATGTACATTACAAAGTGCATTAATATGGCCATACAGAAGTGTATAGACCCACTTGCTGCCGCGGGACAACCCCTTTAACCCACACTGGGTCAGGCCAGGAAATGCAACAGCCAGAAAAATACTACTTTTGATTCTTGCTCAGGTGTCCAATTACTTTTGGTAGGATTGTGTAGGTACAGATATACAAAGGTAGCAGTCACACTTGGTGCTGGAGGGTAACTAAAGCCCCACTTTTACAAGAGAATATACCAATATTATAAATGGTATTTAGTGGGCAGGGAAACCGATTATAGATTTTTTTTTACTGTGATCCAAAATCTTCAAGTCACGGTAGGTTAAACTTTTCGGAAACGCTCATCTGCAGAAGATCAAGGTTTGATTCATGGAGGAAGACCATGATAGGTTTCGAATTGGTCATAAAGGTATCATTCTGTCATGTTTAATGGGACTATCACAAATAGCAGTGACATATTGTCCATGCTATCAGTAGCTTTGTTGTACAGTTTCAGCCATGTGCCTTCTGTGATTTCTAATTAGATTTCAGCACCCATCCCTACGACACGGCATAGATCCATTTATAAAAGGTGCTGTTCCAAGTACAATTCAGAACGTGAACACTTCTCTAATAAAATTCCTGCCCGTTGCTGCATGCATTAACTATATAAATGTGTATTTGCTTCACTGGTATTATTCATTGCCTGTCACTTGCTGCAATGAATAAATGCACAGATTAGAGTAAGTGTGTCTAGAAATTGGAGAACAAAGTCTCCAGACTCTTGTAACCCTTTTTGCTACAGGCTGCGAGTTTTAGTGATATAATGACGGACACAAAGAAATGCAAATGAGATGAGATTTGGGGTCCGATCAGGTGAGACGTATCTGTCAAAGACAAGGTTGTTATGTCTGGGCAGGTGACAGGTAGTGAGGGGGAAGGGAAGGACTTTCTTCACTGGTTCATTGACCTGCACACCAGTCCGTGCTCTCTGTCCACTCTCTTGCCTCCCGATGACAGCTCTCATCACTTGGATATGTAGCGGCCACAGCGAGAGCTCTTTGCTTTATGTAGCTGTCTGTCAGCCTCACAGCTAAGCTGAAAGATATCACAGGGGCAATTAAAAGGCCAGGGAGTGATAGGTTTAGGATCTGAAGTACAGTAATGGATACTGGGCACTGCTGGCGATGGGATACCTGTGTTTTATGCTCTGGCATAAGGATAAAAATATAAGTCATTGCAATTGGAAGAAGAATTTCCTGGGTCTAGTATACTAATAAGATGGGCAAAAGTTTGCTACACTTATAACGGAATGTAATGGATAAAGCTATTAACCCTTTCTAATCCACTGTCTGACGTCTAAAGACATTCTGATTGAAGGCTGTAAAGCTTCTGATGTCGGAAGACGTCCGGCAGGGTATTCTTACTGTATATTACTAGCCACTCTGTTGTCAGGGCATCTCACGCATGTCCAATAGCGCAGTACGGGCTCTAGCCAGCAGGTGGGGCCATTGTATAATGGCAGAAAGAGAAAGCCCCCTAGGAAACCCTGAATCCAAAATTGGATTGCAAAGGGTTAAGTCATTTAAACCCTAACGAGTCCTAGTAATCTGTACATTTAGGTAGGCATTGATGATAAAATCAAGACATCCATAAATCTGACACATAACAGGTTAGGAAAGAGTATTTTGAATGTTTTGATATCTTTACATAAATGTGACTATAAATGGAGAAGTAACAAAACTTTTCTTCACAACATCATGTCTGAGATGCCAGCTATATGATTCAGACACTACATAGAATTATATTATTCATTGGGTCATATGAGCTCACAGTTTATACTCCTAGTATGTAATGTAGGGAAGAGATATAGACTTTCTCAAGGCATTGAAACAATAGAAATCAGCAGCTACTTTTTACTTGGTCGGCACAAGTGGGAACAAAATTTGCTCTATTGGAATTGTCACAGAGCTACTGGTTCCAACAGGAATGGGACGCGGGTCCAGTGTAATGTCACGACATCGGCGCCAGATCACTTGATGCACTTGTTGGCATTTGACACTGAGGGAGAAACATCTCCCTTGTGTTGTTGAACTGACTAGCTGGCTGAGTTGTCAGACTGACCGAGTCAATAATCAGTGGCTTCTTTAGAGTATTTACTCCAGCTCCTCTTTGTAGAGGATGCCGGTAATACATTTGTATACTGGTCTCCTCTTAGTAGTTTGGTAGCATTAGCCTTTGTGCTTCTGAGTGCTTCTTTTTGTGCTTTCCTTCTATAGACTTTGGACTACAATTATCTGTTTCTCTCTCTAGAACTAAGGTATAGAAAGAGAAGAAAAATACTTCTGCGCTCAGGATGTAAACACACCATATAATAAGTCCTACCTGAACAAAACCGCTATAAGATATGTGCTTGATAATGGAGCGTGTATAGCTCCGAAATGCTTTGCACTTTTACTCACTTTTGTAGTTTGACTCGTCTTTGGTCAATAAATTGTACTAAACTTTACACCAAATACATTGGAGTTTACTTCTTCCACGATGTCAGGGACTGGGTCCAGGCAAAGGGCAATCCATAGACCTACCCGAAACCCCTGTCCCTACCTATTTGCCCCCCTGGGCTAACCCCCAGGGCGACAATTGGGCGACGGACCCTACACTGGCTAGGGAAGCAGGACACGGGGACAGGAACGGACAAAACACTGAGGCAAAATAAACTGTGTCTCTAGCAACCCGGTGGCGAGGACAAACACGGCGACCGAGGGAGGTAGCCAGGACCGGGGCTCCCCTGCGCCGCTCAACAGCAGGCTGGTTGGCAGGGCCAGCAGCATGGGCACGGTGACCCCATGAACCACCGGTTCTGACACACTTCTCCTGTCAATATGATGTTTAACTAGAATTCACAAGGGAGTTCTTATAGGAGTTCTCACCCCAAATTGATTTACTATCACTTATTACATGGTGTGTTTATACCCTAAGCGCAGGATTATTTTTCTTCTCTTTCCATACCTTGCTTTATGTCTGGGTCACTCTGATATCCCAGAATTCTCCTTGCATTAGCGCTCCTCTGGATGTCCTTAGGACAGGCTACCCTCTTTCCCACTGTCGACACCTGTACATGCGGGCCATATACATAACATAAGGTGAGTCATTTTCTAGTTAGAGCCCATTCAGACACAACGATTATCACTCAAAATTCACTGAAAAGACATGCTTTGAACGATAATCGTTGTTTGCATTTACACGGAAAGATGATCATCAACATTCGCTCAAACAGCAGTTTGAGTGACAGTTTTGAGAATTCGCTTTGCATAAGTGTGTAAATGAAGGCTCACGCTGTATGCAGAAGACAAGTGGGACCACTACCTTCTGTATACAGCTGTTGTCTTCTCGGAGTGCTCAGCTGGTATACAGCTAAGCGCTCTAAGCGGGGTATGCAGAAGACAGCGGGGCTGCTTGTCTTCTGCATACAACTGTTGTCTTCTCGGAGCACTTTTTTATTGACCATCCGCGGGTATTTATCTACCCGCGGGTGGTCAATGCATTCCTATGGGGTGCGGATCCGCATGCGGGTGATCTGCTGCGGATTTAAAATAATCTTGTGCCCGTGGACATGAGGCCTTAGGGTTTTTGCACCTCATCAGTAGGTTGCAGGACTGCCTGGGTGAAAGGCCTATGATGTGGGTCAGGAAGGGTATAGTTTCTCCTTGGGGAGAGCACCTAGAAGGTGTGAAGAGACTTATAAGGCTCTAAATGTTCCTCTGGGAAATATGCAATTTGGAGGCTGGAACAATTCCTCTGCAGCACCACTGATTAGAAGATAGCATTCCTGCAAGTCAATGTCTGACCTATTCACAGGCCTTGAAACAAGGACTGGGAATAAAGTGCAAAGCCAGAGTCTTCTCCAGAAGGAAAAGATACTATACAGTGAAGACTCTGGCTTTGGCTTATATCCCCAATCATTGTTTCAAGTCCTAAAAAAAGGTCTTACATTGACTTGCAGGAATACTGCCTTCCAATAGGTGGTGCTGTAGAGTATTGTTCCATTTGCATATTTCCCAGATGAACATGCCTGGCCTTATAAGTCTCATCACACCTTCTATATACTCTCCCTAAGCAGAAACTATACCCTTACTATCTAAGTTTGTAATGGAGCAAATTGGACAGAACTCATACCCGTTAACATGAATGGGGTTTTTCAGAACAGCATTTTTTTTTCATGGACTAATGGTCTGCGTAAAAAACTTGCAGCATGTCCTATCTTGGTCCAATTCCTGGACAGGAATCGGACATGCAATGTCTACTGCTTGCTGGTATGGGACAGCACACAGACTTGTGTTTGCATGCTGTCTAAAGTGAGTTGCAACCAAGAATCTCGGACACAACTCGCACTCGGCCATCTGAATACGGCTAGCAAGCTAGATTAAAGTGCAATTAAAACTAGACATGCTCATGTTATGATGAAGAATGGACTGAAGAGTAATTTCTTCTAATAGGTCGTAGGTACATTTCACCAAAAGTTGTGGAGATCTTTCTGTTTGAGTCAGATAAATCAGTTAGTGAAGAGTGCAATAAGTGTAAATAATGCCTTTTATACATTTTATTTTATCCGGAGAATCGATAATGATTCTTCAGCTTTCTATTGATTCAGAGTTAGGCAGATCAGTCAGTTAGACATTTAGGACGATTACTTGTCAAGCAAATTAAAATACAGAAAATAAAACCTACCAAAATGATTCAGCTAAACTTAGGCAAAGGCAGGTCTCTCAAGGCTTAAAGATTGTTTCAGAAGTTATCTACATCTCTCCATACTGTATCTCATTATTCAATCTTAGCAACTAGCAAAAATGTAAATTGGCATTAGCCCTGGCAGCCCCGGTGAAGGTCATGGTAGAAAAATGAAAAAGTCAAAAAATTTTGGCATATGCCAAAATTTGATAATTTTATTTTTACTGGTTTATCAAAATTAGTACAAAGTAAAAATGGAACAGTTGTCCACAACAACCAATCAAATTCTAGCTCTCATTTAGAAAATTAAACAAGCAACCTCATTTGGTAGGAGAATGGTCTAATTTTAGTCAAACACATAATACGTGACAAAGATCACAAATGGTTCTTGCCCTGGCTTAAAGCAAAGTTTGGCCTTGTTGATTCTCAGTTTTTGCAGATTTCCCAAGTGCTCTCCTTTTGCAAGAGTAGGCTGAGGGATCATAGCATGGAGGCTCATGCCACAGAAAATTTGATATTAGAATATTAAGAACAGCGAGTAAATTTTTGCTGTCTTCCTTGTATAATGCCATTAGTTTTAGATTTCTCAAGATTACTTGCATGCAGGACATTCTCCAAGTGGGATGATATACAGTAACCCAGGATATTAATATCAGGGAGCAAGTATTGTAGGGATGGTCAAAAATTTGTGCAAGCATCATTAATGAGGTTTGGGGGAGTCTTTTTTTTTTTAACTCATGCGTCGTGCTATATAACATGTTTCCCCGCAAATAAGCCCTAGCATGATTTTTCAGGATTTTTGAGGATGATCGAAATATTAACCCTTTTCCAAAAATAAGGCCTATAGTTCATAAAAAAGTCAATGTTAATAGTGTACAAATAGCTGTACATGTAAAAAAGCTAAATGAATTGGCAATAGAATGCAGCAGGACAGATAGACCCTTCACCAAGAAAAGCAGACACTGTCAAAAGAATCGCACTCAAAATACCCCACGAGACCCTCACACACAGTTTGGATAGTGCCATCGGTGTCACTCCACTTGCGAACTCATTATATTAGAGCACTGTGGCTGCTTCCTGTCACCAGGGGGAGCCAACTGCTACACTTGGCTGCAGGGAAATGTGGAGGAAGCAGCTGGAACGCCAAAGGACCTGAAAGCATGTAACGCATCTGTGATAGGGGTGATGCCAGCAGGACTACCCGATCTATGTGTGAGAGCCCGGAACTTGCTAACCCTTATTGTTTTGGGTCTCATGGGGTCCTTGAGTGCGATTTTTTTTGAGGGTGTCTGCTTTTCTAAGTGAAGGGTCTTGGTGTAGATTGTTGTACATGGAAAAAGGAAACAGAGTTACAATAAATTCAAGATTGGATTTTGGGTCTGAAGAGTAATGATGATGCTCCAGAATGTGATGACATAACTATATTTGAATAAATGTAGATTTTTTTGTTTGTTTTATGAATAAATGTAGATTCTTGTGCATGAAAAAATAAGACATCCCCTAAAAATAAGCTTTAACGCATCTTTTGGAGCAAAAATTAATATAAAACCCTGTCTTATTTTTGGGGAAGCAGGGTATGGTTTTGATATTTCAGCTTCCTCATTGTTTCCAGACCACAGTGTATCTTTTCTGAAATGTAAAGTGCCCACCACTGACCTCTGTCATGGTATATGGTCTTGTCTATAGGTTAAAAAATTTGGGAGCATATATAACGACTTATATATTGACCAACTGGAAACTTCCCCTGCCTCTGGAACCTCAAACATTAATCTTTCATTTTGTATCACCTTTTGACTCTAGCCAAGACAGTTCTTTTGCATAAGTGGATTTCTCCATCTACTCTATGCCTTGGATGCCAGAGGCAATTGCCCAATTAAGACTTCTTTTAGGCATAGACCGAATTGTTGCCAAAAGGCATAAAGAATTTATCACTGCCACGTTTTTCACTGAAATGGAAAATCTTCCTCACCCCACGTCTCTCTAAAGAGGAACCTGAGGAACTGGTAGCTTTCAATATACTGCATGGTACTTGACAGAAGATTTTAAAAGGTCCCTGGGAAACTTTGGGCTTACTACCAATCCGGACTTCAGAACCCTCCTCCCTGACCGGGAAGCCTGTGACTAGGCACCGAGAATAAGAGTTTAGTGATGTGCACCAAGTGCCAAGACTCCCTGAGAGACATGGATCACAGTGGAAATATCTGAACAACCTGCAACTATTATTTTAATGTATGTGAAACATTCTAGTTAGGGTGTTCTTCTTTTTTACATTGTTTTTCAAGTTGTTATTAGGATCTAGTTGGATGGATTTGGATCCTTGTTTCAAAACATGGTGAATAGAGATGAGCGAGCACGCTCGTATAAAGCAGTTACTCGAGCGAGCATCGCTCTTCTCGAGTAACTGCTTACTGGAACTGCTATTGGAAATTGTTCTCCAATCTCCAATTATCTACCACTTTAGGTTGATCAATCTCGCCCATCGTGTCTTGGCTGATGAGTATACTTATGATGAGTACACTTATCACTTATGATGATCTACATTTTTTACACTTGCGATTTAGGGTAAAATAAATGGCCATTATACTTTTTCTTATATGATCGTGTTTGAGCCCATATTTAGCCTAGAGTCATTACTATTAGTCTAATGCTTCTTTAACCTCAAATAGCATTATGTATTCCTAAAAAGATGTTATATAAGAATACACACATTACATAATGACTTTGCGCTCTGATGTATTTGTGTAGCTAATATAGAAATGTGCTATTAACAAACAATCACATATTTAAGTGATATTCCCATCCTGTGCATATACCATAAATGCCTGATAGGTCCCTCGACCCTTTGTCCTGTTTGGTGAGACAGACACTTGTTCCTGCATCCAGATAGTAAGTAAAAGAACATGCATCCATTTCCATACGAATAACGTAAAAGCCGAGAAGATAAATGAATGGAAAAAGCCATGTACATGCCCCTCTAGCTTTTGAAGTAGCTAGTTCTGAAGATAGATATAAAAAAAACCACATATGAGGGACAGCCCTCCAGCTCTAACACCAAATAGGCATGAAGAAAAAGGACAAAGAAGGACTTACCCGGCGTCAGGGGGTTCCTGGTTACAGGTCCCTCACTGACACATCCATGTCCCGGTTAGCGTGTAACAAATCCAGATGAATAGGGCCCACGGGTGTATTCCCAATATCCCGACGTAACGACAGGAGAGCTCGCCTGGCCTACCGTACCTCCCTCAGAGGTCCAATGTAAAGCAGAATAAATGTAGAAAACAGGAAAGAAGACTTGGCACTCTAACAGGAAAATGACCTGATGTACTACTAAAAGTCACCGAGGCAGTAATCCTTCAAATTAATCTGAAACAATTCACCGAAGAAGAATCTATTGAAACTTACTAACTTTATTGAAAAATTTTTAAAAACTCGAGTGGACAGAACAAAACGTATATAACAGAACTTAGGAGTCTTGGGAGTTATGATAAGAATATCCCTTGGCTCCAATAGTAGACAAACAAACACGTTCGCAAATGGCCACACTGATCTACGGAAACTGAGTATCAAACCACCCTGCAGGTATTTGTACAGTTAGTGGAGTGATGACTTTAAACCGTTAATTTAGAGTGGTCATAGGCGGGGAAGGCATCACCTTTTTACATTTCCCAGGAAGTCATCCTTATTTCGGGACTTTTGGGTAAGCCAAACAAAGTCCATGCAGATGTAGTCCTTGGTCAGATTTTTGAACCTGAAAAGCAACATTGCTATTGACTGATCTATTATGCTTGTTCTTCCTTCTCCCTCTTTGTCCAGAGGAGAAGGAGAAGAAAAATAAAGTAAAAGACAAGAATGAGATAGAGAAGGAAGTGCAGAGGGAGATTTTCTTCTTTTTCTCCTTTTCTTTCTGTTTCTTCTTTTCTTCTTATTTTTCTTTTCTTTCTCTTCTGGAGAAGGAAGAAACAGGAGGAGGAAGAAAGACAAAGCTTGGCGGCTCAGTGGCCAGCACTGTTGCCTTGTGGTGCTGGGATTTAAGTCTCACATCTAACTATAGACAACATCTACATGGAGTTTGCATGCTCTCTTTGTGTTTGTTTCTCTTTTAATTTTTCTCCTCATCTGGAGAAAGGAGAAGAAAGAAGTGTGGGGGCTTAGTGGTAAGAACTGCTGCTTGCAATGTTGAAGCTCTAGGTTCAAGTCTGTTCAAGTGCATCATCTATATGGAGTGTTTACATTATTTTTGTGTTTATGTTTCTCTTTCTTTTCCTTCTCTAGAGAGAAAAACATAATTAAGAAAAAGTAAGGGACAGTGCCCAGGGCCTGATGGACAAAAAAGAAAATGAAAAATAGTGTAGAGAACTGCCCTGATGCACAGGTAACTCAGTAACGGGCACCTAAGCAACAAGAAGGTAGAAATGCCGTTGAATAAGCCAAGCTATTATTCTCTGTCCAGAAGGAACATCTACTCCAGAATATCAACAAAAGTGTATACCATATCACAATCAGGACCGATACCATTCATAGAAGAACAAAAGTACAAAAAGAGAACCAGCACTAAGACAACAAAAAACAAAGGGTTATAAAGTCGCTGGATAATCTTAGACTTACCTGGAGACGGGGCCCTGTTGGCTGAGAATTCCCTTGATCCAGGTTCACAGATGTTAAATGAAATGATGATGCCCATAGTTCTTGAGAAACCAATCAACATTTATTAATGTTCTCCAGCAAACTAGTGTATAATGTGTCAGTGCCAAATCCAGGACATAAATAAAGAAGAAAAAAAAACCTGTGTGACGCGTTTAAATAAAAGGTAAGTATTAATATACAGATTAGAGATGAGCGAGCGTACTCGTCCGAGCTTGATACTCGTTCGAGTATTAGGGTGTTCGAGATGCTCGTTACTCGATACGAGCACCACGCGATGTTCGAGTTACTTTCACTTTCATCCCTGAGACATTTGCGCGCTTTTCTGGCCAATAGAAAGACATGGAAGGCATTACAACTTCCTCCTGTGACGTTCCAGCCCTATACCACCCCCCTGCAGTGAGTGGCTGGGGAGATCAGCTGACACCCGAGTATTAAAATCTGCCCCGCCCGCGGCTCGCCACAGATACATTCTGACATAGATCAGGGAAAGTGCTGTCTTGCTTTAGCTGCTATAGGGAGAGCGTTAGGTGTTATATTCGTCTTGAAGAACCCCAACGGTCCTTCTTAGGGCCACATCTGACCGTGTGCAGTACTGTTGAGGCTGCTTTTAGCAGTGTTGCACAATTTTTTTTTTTTCTAAATCGGGCGTGCAGACCATTGCGTCCTCAGTCTGCAGTCATTTTACAGAGTATAGGGCCAGTACTGGTGAGGCAGGGACAGTGGGAAAGGTGAAAGAGATATACTGTCTATATAGGCAGTGGGCTTTTTCAAAAAAATTGGGGAAAAATACTATATTTGGGATGCCTGTGACCGTCTTCAGTGTATTGCGTGTCTGCTGGGGGTAGTAGTCCTAATTAATACGCAGCTAAGCGTTACAGCAGGCTTGCGCAAAATTGTTTCCTGGCTCTGCAGTCTCCGTTACATCACCGCCGTCATAGCGCCAGAGGGAAACAGTATACATATTATACGCTGCATACAGTATCTGTCTGGTGTTTCAGCTCACCATTTAAAAAAATAGAAGCAAAATACTTAAGGACTACCCCTGCCCTTTGGCCACTTGAGTGCTTCTGCGCTGTGAATTCCACTAGCTCAGTCATACGCACCTACGTCTCACTACAGGCGTGTGCAAAATTGTTTCCTGGCTCTGCTGTGCCCATTACATCACCGCCGTCATAGCGCCAGAGGGAAACAGTATACATAATATACGCTGCATACAGTATCTGTCTGGTGTTTCAGCTCACCATTTAAAAAAATTGAAGCAAAATACTTAAAGCCTACCACTGCCGTTTGGCCACTTGACTGCTTCTGCGCTGTGAATTCCACTAGCTCAGTCATACGCACCTACGTCTCACTACAGGCGTGCGCAAAATTGTTTCCTGGCTCTGCTGTGCCCTTTACATCACCGCCGTCATAGCGCCAGAGGGAAACAGTATACATAATATACGCTGCATACAGTATCTGTCTGGTGTTTCAGCTCACCATTTAAAAAAATTGAAGCAAAATACTTAAGGCCTACCACTGCCCTTTTGCCACTTGACTGCTTCTGCGCTGTGAATTCCACTAGCTCAGTGATACGCACCTACGTCTCACTACAGGCGTGCGCAAAATTGTTTCCTGGCTCTGCTGTGCGTTCCGTAAGCGAAGTCAGCCTCCAACCACAGGCCAATAAGCGGCACATTTAATTACAGCATTCTCTTTCTGCTTTACTCGTAATACACCATGCTGAGGGGTAGGGGTAGGCTTAGAGGACGTGAACACGGGCGAGGACGCGGAAGCCCAAGTCAGGGTGTGGGCACAGGCCGAGCTCCTGATCCAGGTGTATCGCAGCCGACTGCTGCAGGATTAGGAGAGAGGCACGTTTCTGGTGTCCCCAGATTCATCTCACAATTAAAGGGGTTGTCCCGAGAAAGCAAGTGGGGGTAAGCACTTCTGTATGGCCATATTAATGCACTTTGTAATGTACATCGTGCATTAATTATGAGCCATACAGAAGTTATTCACTTACCTGCTCCGTTGCTGGCGTCCCCGTCTCCATGGTGCCGTTTAATTTCAGCGTCTAATCTCCCGATTAGACGCGCTTCGGCAGAACGGTCTTCTCCCTTCTCTTGGGTCTCGGCACGAGCGGAGTTCTGGCTCCGCCCCCTTCTACGCGTCATTGCGTCGCTCCGCCCCGTCACGTGTGCCGATTCCAGCCAATCAGGAGGCTGGAATCGGCAATGGACCGCACAGAGCCCACGGTGCACCATGGGAGAAGACCCTCGGTGCATCGTAGGTGAAGATCCTGGCGGCCATCTTGCTAAGGTAAGGAAGAAGTCGCCGCAGCGCGGGGATTCGGGTAAGTACTAAACGTTTTTTTTTTTTTATAACAATCATTGGGTTTGTCTCGCGCCGAACGGGGGGCCTATTGAATTAAAAAAAAACCCGTTTCGGCGCGGGACAACCCCTTTAATGGGTCCACGCGGTAGACCTTTATTAGAAAATTAGCAGTGTGAGCAGGTCCTGTCGTAGATGGCAGAAAGTGCATCCAGCAATCTATCGACCACCCACTGCTGCAACTCTGAATCCTCTGGCTGCTGCTCCTCCTTCCTCCCAGCCTCCTCACTCCATTACAATGACACATTCTGAGGAGCAGGCAGACTCCCAGGAACTGTTCTCGTGCCCCTGCCAAGAATGGGCAGCAATGGTTCCTCTCCCACCGGAGGAGTTTGTCGTGACCGATGCCCAACCTTTGGAAAGTTCCCGGGGTCCGGGGGATGAGGCTGGGGACTTCCGGCAACTGTCTCAAGAGCTTTCAGTGGGTGAGGAGGACGATGACGATGAGACACAGTTGTCTATCACTCAGGTAGTAGTAAGGGCAGTAAGTCCGAGGGAGGAGCGCACAGAGGATGCGGAGGTAGAGCAGCTGGACGATGAGGTGACTGACCCCACCTGGTTTGCTAAGCCTACTGAGGACAGGTCTTCAGAGGGGGAGGCAAGTGCAGCAGCAGGGCAAGTTGGAAGAGGCAGTGCGGTGGCCAGGGGTAGAGGCAGGGCCAGACGGAATAATCCACCAACTGTTTCCCAAAGCGCCCCCTCGCACCATGCCACCCTGCAGAGGCCGAGGTGCTCAAAGGTCTGGCAGTTTTTCACTGAGAGTGCAGACGACCGACGAACAGTGGTGTGCAAGGTTTGTTGCGCCAAGATCAGCCGTGGAGCCACCACCACCAGCCTCACCACCACCAGCATGCGCAGACATATGATGGCCAAGCACCCCACAAGGTGGGACGAAGGCAGTTCACCGCATCCGGTTTGCACCACTGCCTCTCCCCCTGTGCTCCAACCTGCTACTGAGATCCAACCCCCCTCTTAGGACACAGGCACTACCGTCTCCCGGCCTGCACCCACACCCTCACCTCTGCTGTCCTCGGCCCCATCCACCAATGTCTCTCAGCGCAGCGTCCAGCCATCGCTAGCGCAAGTGTTGGAGCGCAAGCGCAAGTACGCCGCCACGCACCCGCATGCTCAAGCGTTAAACGTGCACATAGCCAAATTGATCAGCCTGGAGATGCTGCCGTACACGTGGACAAGCACAGGCGGGCAGGGCCACTATATCTCCCTGACGGCACATTGGGTGAATTTAGTGGAGGCTGGGACCGAGTCAGAGCCCAGAATTGTGGGCCCCAGCTCGGTGCTGGTATCTGCAGCGGTGTATGCTTCCTCCACTAAACCACCCTCCTCCTCCTCCTCCTCCTCCTCGTACGCAACCTCTGTCTCGCAATCAAGATGTGTCAGCAGCAGCACGTCGCCAGCAGTCGGTGTCGCGCGGCGTGGCAGCACAGCGGTGGGCAAGCGTCAGCAGGCCGTGCTGAAACTACTCAGCTTAGGAGAGAAGAGGCACACGGCCCACGAACTGCTGCAGGGTCTGACAGAGCAGACCGACCGCTGGCTTTCGCCGCTTAGCCTCCAACCGGGCATGGTCGTGTGTGACAATGGCCATAACCTGTGGCGGCTCTGCAGCTCTGTAGCCTCACGCACGTGCCATGCCTGGCCCACGTCTTTAATTTGGTGGTTCAGCGCTTTCTGAAAAGCTACCCACACTTGTCAAACCTGCTCGGAAAGGTGTGCTGGCTCAGCGCACATTTCCGCAAGTCCAAGACGGACGCTGCCACCCTGCGCACCCTGCAACATCGGTTTAATCTGCCAGTGCACCGACTGCTGTGCGACGTGCCCACATGGTGGAACTCTACGCTCCACATGTTGGCCAGGCTCTATGAGCAGCGTAGAACTATAGTGGATTACCAACTCCAACATGGGCGGCGTAGTGGGAGTCAGCCTCCTCAATTCTTTACAGAAGAGTGGGCCTAGTTGGCAGACATCTGCCAGGTCCTTGGAAACTTTGAGGAGTCTACCCAGATGGTGAGCGGCGATGCTGCAATCATTAGCGTCACCATTCCTCTGCTATGCCTCTTGAGAAGTTCCCTGCAAAGCATAAAGGCAGACGCTTTGCGCTCGGAAACGGAGGCGGGGGAAGACAGTATGTCGCTGGATAGTCAGAGCACCCTCATGCCTATATCTCAGCGCGTTGAGGAGGGGGAGGGGGAGGAGCATGAGGAGGAGGGGGAAGAGACAGCTTGGCCCACTGATGAGGGTACCCATGCTGCTTGCCTGTCATCCTTTCAGCGTGTATGGCCTGAGGAGGAGGAGGAGGATCCTGAAAGTGATCTTTCTAGTGAGGACAGCCATGTGTTGTGTACAGGTACCCTGGCACACATGGCTGATTTCATGTTAGGATGCCTTTCTCGTGACCCTTGCGTTACATGCATTCTGGCCACTATGGATTACTGGGTGTACACACTGCTCGACCCACGGTATAAGGAGAACCTTTCCACTCTCATACCCGAAGAGGAAAGGGGTTCGAGAGTGATGCTATACCACAGGACCGTGGCGGACAAACTGATGGTAAAATTCCCATCCGACAGCGCTAGTGGCAGAAGGCGCAGTTCCGAGGGCCAGGTTGCAGGGGAGGCGCGGAGATCAGGCAGCATGTACAGCACAGGCAGGGGAACACTCTCCAAGGCCTTTGACAGCTTTATGGCTCCCCAGCAAGACTGTGTCACCGCTCCCCAGTCAAGGCTGAGTCGGCGGGAGCACTGTAAAAGGATGGTGAGGGAGTACGTAGCCGATCGCACGACCGTCCTCCGTGACGCCTCTGCCCCCTACAACTACTGGGTGTCGAAGCT
The DNA here is from genome assembly GCF_035609145.1 of Eleutherodactylus coqui. NCBI lineage: Eukaryota > Metazoa > Chordata > Amphibia > Anura > Eleutherodactylidae > Eleutherodactylus > Eleutherodactylus coqui. The sequence goes on along the minus strand of NC_089837.1, from coordinate 474,003,653 downwards.
GGACACGTGGCCTGAACTCGCGCTGTATGCCCTGGAGGTGCTTGCTTGTCCTGCGGCTAGCGTCTTGTCAGAGAGGGTGTTTAGTGCGGCTGGGGGAATCATCACGGATAAGCGTACCCGCCTGTCAACCGACAGTGCCGACAGGCTTACACTCATAAAGATGAACAAAGCCTGGATTTCCCCAGACTTCTCTTCTCCACCAGCGGACAGCAGCGATACCTAAACAATACGTAGGCTGCACCCGCGGATGGAAGCATCGTTCTCTATCACCATCAAAAACGGGGACCTTTTAGCTTCATCAATCTGTGTATTATATTCATCCTCCTCCTCCTGCTCCTCCTCCAGAAACCTCACGTAATGACGCCGAATGGGCAATTTTTCTTAGGCCCACAAGGTTCAGTCATATTACTTTAGTAAACAATGTTTATACGTTTCAATTCTCATTAAAGCGTTGAAACTTGCACCTGAACCAATTTTTATTTTAACTGGGCTGCCTACAGGCCTAGTTACAAATTAAGCCACATTAACCAAAGCGATTAATGGGTTTCACCTGCCCTCTTGGTTGGGCATGGGCAATTTTTCTGAGGTACATTAGTACTGTTTGTACACCAATTTTTTTGGGCCCTCGCCTACAGTGTAATCCTAGTAATTTTTATGGGCTTCGCCTGCACTCATGGTACAGCAAGGTGTGTGGGGTTGGCCTACACTTTTGCTACATAAATGTAACTGGGGCCTTGTCTATACTGTAACTACTGAAATGTGAAAGAGACTGTTATCTCCCTAAACTGCTGCAACGGGAATGTTACTGTAGCTTGTCTTGACTGCTACTACTACTGAAATGGAACTAATACTGTGCTCCCCCTATACTGCTGCTTCGGAATTGTTACTGGGGCCTCTCTGGACTGCAACTACTACTGAAATGGAACTAATACTGTGCTCCCACTATAATGCTGCTAGTGATATGTTACTGGGGCCTGTCCCTAATGCTACCGCTGAAATGTTACTAATTCTGGGCTCTACCTATACTGCTGCTAATGCTATGTCACTGTGGTGTGGAAACGGAGGCTTCTCAAAGACATGATAGTGGCGAGGCCATTTCCCACAAACGCGGTTACTGTTAAGGTGCATATAACCACGGACACGTGGAGAGTACACGTAGTGCCTCAAAAACATCCCCCTCCTCCTCCAACAATGAAAACATTCTTGGCAAATACCTTTGCATTGGTCATCTGGTGGCAGTCCAAGAATTTCACCTCTACCGACACAACAAGAGAGCCCCCCCACCATGCCCCCGCCACGGCCTACTTAATCCTGGCCACATTCCGAAAACCAACTAAATAAAACCGCGCTACTAGGTCCGCAGTCGCCACCACATTCCCACCAACGCGGTTACTGTTAAGGTACATATTACCACTCTGACTGGGGCATGCACTGTGGGCCGAAGCACACCTGTATTGTATGTGACGTTAGCTTTGCTGAGCAGGGCACTGCAATGGGATACATTTATGTACTGCCGATGGGTTCCAGGGAGCCACCCATGCTGTGGGTCCACAGGGACTTCACATTAGGGATTTGTACCTGCCAGTGTCTATGTATTAAAAACCCCGGTCAGACTGGGGCATGCAGTGTGGGCCGAAGACCACCTGCATTTAATCGGACGTTACCTCAGCTGTGATGGGCAATGCAATGGGATATATTTATGTACCGCTGGTGGCTTCCTGGGACCCACCCATGCTGTCGGTCCACACGGAGTTGTAACTGTATGTGTCTACTTATAAAGAACCCCTGTCTGACTGGGGCATGCAGTGTGGGCCGAAGCCCACCTGCATTAAACCTGACGTTACCTCAGCTGTGCTGGGCACTGCAATGGGATTTATTTATGTACCGCCGGTGGGTTCCAGGGAGCCACCCATGCTGTGGGTCCACACGGACTTCACAATAGGGAGTTGTACCTGCCTGTGTCTATGAATTAAAAACCCCGGTCAGGCTGGCGCATGCAGTGTGGGCCGAAGCCCACCTGCATGTAATCTGACGTTAGCTTTGCTGTCCAGGGTACTGCAATGGGATATATTTATGTATCGCCGGTGGCTTCCTGGGACCCACCCATGCTGTCGGTCCACACGGAGTTGTAACTGCACGTGTCCACTTCTAAAGAACCCCTGTCTGACTGGGGCATGCAGTGTGGGCCGAAGCCCACCTGCATTAAACCTGACGTTACCTCAGCTGTGCTGGGCACTGCAATGGGATTTATTTATGTACCGCCGGTGGGCTCCAGGGAGCCACCCATGCTGTGGGTCCACAGGGACTACACAATAGGCAGTTGTTCCTGCCTGTGTCTACTTATAAAAAACCCCAGTGTGACTAGGGCATGCAGTGTGGGCCGAAGCCCACCTGCATTTAATCTGACGTTAGCTCTGCTGTCCAGGGCACTGCAATGGGATACATTTATGTACAGCCGGTGGGTTCCAGGGAGCCACCCATGCTGTGGGTGCACACAGAATTCCCATTGCGGAGTTGTACCTGCCTGTGACTATTTATAAAAAACCCCGGTCTGACTGGGTCATGGAGACACCTTGACATAATGAATAGTGTGTGGCACATGGGTTCCCCATTGCTATGCCCACATGTGCAGCTCCTGATGGAGGTGGCACAGGATTGGATTTCTCATTGCTTCTGTACAGCATTGTGGGCTATCGCCCCGCCCCTTTTAAGGAGGGTCGCTGCTTGGCCGTGCCAACCCTCTGCAGTGTGTGCCTGCGGTTCCTCCTCATGGCAGACGCACTTATAAATAGACATGAGGGTGGTGTGGCTATGAGGCCAGCGTGTGGCATGAGGGCAGCTGAAGGCTGCGCAGGGACACTTTGGTGTGCACTGCGGATGCAGGGTCGTGTGAGGTGGGAGGGGGGTTGGGCAGCATGTAACCCAAGAGAAGTGGCAGCGGAGTGTCATGCAGGCAGTGATTGTGCTTTGTTGGCGGTAGTGTGGGGCTTAGCTAAGGTATGCCTTGCTAATGAGGGTTTTTCAGAAGTTTAAATTGTTGGGAGGGGGGGGGCACTCTTGCTGCTATTGTGGCTTAATAGTGGGACCTGGGAACTTGAGATGCAGCCCAACATGTAGCCCCTCGCCTGCCCTATCCGTTTCTGTGTCGTTCCCATCACTTTCTTGAATTTCCCAGATTTTCACAAATGAAAACCTTAGCGAGCATCGGCGATATACAAAAATGCTCGGGTCGCCCATTGACTTCAATGGGGTTCGTTACTCAAAACGAACCCTCGAGCATCGCGAAAAGTTCGTCTCGAGTAACGAGCACCCGAGCATTTTGGTGCTCGCTCATCTCTAATACAGATCTAACAACTATTAATATACTTACAATATTGTATAAAATTGAGCATACGCACCACAGCCTCCGCAAGCCAGTAATAGTGCACACGAGAAGTAGCATACGCGTCCAACCAGAAGTGTTAGTGTGCTCCCGAAGCCGGAAGGGAAAACCAGCATCAGACTCTAGCTTATCTCATAAAAGACTGATCATATAGAAAGAAAGCTCATACTCACATATAGCATTCATCTGGCGGCACACATGTTTAACGATCGTTTGCTAGGTATTCACCTGACTTTGCACATATAAAAATCTTGATGCTAAAACCAAATGAAGAAAACGATTATAAAAACAATATGATTAAAAAAACATAATATGTAAATTGTTACGCATAACACACAAGCAAATTCATAGAATATCTATAAAGGAAAATACTATAAAAATAGCATAAAAATTGTATCAAAATGATTTAAAAAATTGAATAATCCACCATAAACTGAACTGTCTCTAATGCTTCATTCAGACCACTAGGGGATAATGTATTTACCTTAAAGATCCAAAACATTTCTTCAGTCTGAAGGTTTTGGAAGGGACCTTGTTGTATTTTGTTTTAATGGGGTCAGTTTCATACCTGATATGCCCTTATTATGATGAGTAGACAAGTGTCTTGAGACACTATGTAAAGGATAGACATTAGAAATATTATCATTTAGGGTATCAACATAGGTCCTTAAGTCCGATTCACAGTCATCCCAAACTAACTTAACGCGTTTAGGACCAGCCACTGAAAATATACGGCGGCTGGTCCTGGGCTTAGAGCACCGCCGATAGTGAAATAACGGCGGTGCTCTAAGTCTCCTGCCTCTGCAATCAGTCAGGAACGGGTTTTCAGCTGTTAGAGACATCTGATAACCTGGAGCAGAAGGCAGGAGGGGTTTAACCCTTCCTGCCTTCTGCTTCCCCGATATACAGTGCTCAATGAACACTGTATGGGGAAAGTGAAAGTAACATGTACTTTCACTACGGGAGCCTCGGGGGGTCATGTGACCTCCTGGGATTCCCTGCTACTGCAGAGCTGGAGGGTCAGACTAGACCCTGGCAGCTCTGCAGGTGACTAATGTCACCACAGGGGTTGCTTTCCCATGTAACTGGGGCTCCTATGGACGCCCTAGCTACAGTGGGAGAGTGTCAAGTAAAGAAAAAAAAAAAGTGGATGTCCCCCAGAGGTCTTATATGACGTCATGGGGAACACAGATAGTAAAAAACACGATTACATACATGAGTAAAATACAATTACAGAATTAAAAAGGAACAATATATACACAAAGAATAACACAAAGCAGACGCCAACAAAAACCGTCGCTGTATGCGCCCTGTAAACCAAAACCATACATACTATATATCAAAACATTCGAAACAAATAGAGGAACCCATTCACATACTTTATTTTACTGTAAATATAAAAATAATTAAAAAAAAAATTATAAACGTTAAAAAAATGGGTTTTTTTTTAGCTTTTTACCCCCAATAAAACTAAAAAACTGTAAAAAAAAAAGTCAGTGAAAAAGATATAAAAAAATAGTCCTATATGTCACTGGAAAAAAAATGCAGCAAAAATAATTTTGGTAGCTAAAGGAAAAAAATAGAGCCGTAAAACCGCCGCATGGGTAAAATCCCTAAAAAGTGTCTGGTCCTTAAGGTACAAAACAGCTTGGTCCTTAAAGGGTTAATACATGTAGAATATGATGGCCACTGTATAACTAAAGATGAAATCTTATATGTTTATATACGTATCCCTGAAGTCCCTTATTTCAATTTTAACCTAAATATCACAAGTGCCTTTCAACGCTCCTAACGCATCCTAATATTTCAGGTGTTGGCTCTGTGACAAGTAATTTTTCCAAGTATCTAGATTATTGGTTACAAAGATATGTTTTACATTTACCCACTTATCTTAAACATACTGCCACTTATGAATCTTTTCCAGCTTTAATAAAATTCAATAAGTCTCAGCTGCTTTAGAAGTAACAGCTTTGTACACCAATATACCACATGAAAAAGGGATTGTGCTGATTTCATAGTTTTTTACAATCTGATCCTTTGATGCCTAAAAGGCAACAAGATTTTATTTCTTGAGCTATTGGATTTAATTTAAAAAATATTTTCAATATAAGACAGATTTTTAAAAAAACAAGGGAAACTGAAATAGGGGAAAAGTACCCCAGGGACACCTCCAAAAAGTGAAGACTAAGGAAAAATGTTGGATGTTTAGGTTAAAGACATTGTTCTCAAGTGGTCTGAATTAAGCATTTGAGACAATTGAGTTTATGATGGAGTGTTTTTTTAATACCATTTTACACTATTTTTATAAATCTGCTTGAGTTTTATGCATAATAATTTACATCTATTGTTTTTATAATTGTTTTCCTTGATCGTTAACATGCTTGTAGCCAGATGAACGCTATATGTTAGTATTAACTTACTTTCTAAGTGATCAGTCTTTTATAAGATTGTTTTCTAAAAAACTGTTTGTGTAAAGTAATGTAATAGAACTGCATAGTGGAATTCTCTGTTTCTGTGTTGTGGTATGTTCCTCCTTGCTTGTTCCACTGTGGTGGTTTTCCCTTCCGGCTTCTGAAGTGCACCAAATTTCTGGTTGGACTCACACGTCACTTTCTGTGTGCATTGTTCTTGGCTTGCAATATGGAGGCCATAGCGAGTTTGCTCAACATCATACATTATTGTAAGTATATTAATAGTTGTAAGATCTATATATTTATACCTTTAATGTGATTGAGAAAGTGGACTGTAACCCAGAGGCGTAACTTGAACCTTCTGGACCCCAATGCAAAATCTGTAACAGGGCTCTCAATTATAATGCTTTATTCATAGTACTGGGCTCTTTATATGGGCAGGAGAGGCTTTATAGGCCCCCTAAGGCTGCTGGGCCCATTTCAACCGCACCCCCTGCATCCCCTATAGTTATGCCCCTACTGTAACCCCAAAATGAGTTGCATGGTTCTTTTTCTTCTTTGGTTTATGAACTGGATTTTGTACTCTTGGATTATATGCTGGTTTGCTGGAGAACATTAATAAATATTGATTTGTCTCTCAAGAGCCTTGGGCATCATCATTTGATTTAACATCTGTGAATCTGGATTGTGAGGGTTCTTGGTCAACGGGACCCCCTCTCGAAGTAAGTTCTAGATTAAGTTTATTCAGCCACTCTATAACCTGTTGTTTTTATTCTCTGAGCCCTGGTTCTCTTTATGTCCTCTTGTTTGCTTCTGGAGAAGAAAGAACAAGTGTGGTGGCTCAGTTGCTAGCATGGCTGGCCTGCAGTGCAGGAGTGCTAGGTTCAAAGCTGTCCAAGGGTGACATTTGTATAGAGTGTTTATGTGCTCTGTGTGTTTTTAACATTCTCCTTTTTATCTCACTCTGGAGAAGAAAGAACAAGTGTGATGGCTTAGTTGTTATCACTGCTACCTTGCAGAGCTAGAGTTTTAGGTTAAAATCTGACCAAGGGCAACATCTATATTAAGTTTTTCAAAGTCCATGCAGACGTTGCCCTAAATGAGATCTGAACCTTGGACCCCAGCACAGCAAGGTAACATTGAATAACACATGCTCACTCTTTCACTAAATATCAAAAGGGGCTGACCCGATCCAATTCTGTGAAAATCAGCTTGACTTTATAGGCCAGTTAATGAGCAACACTATCTCCCCTCTCCAGATGCTGGTTGACAGGTCTCTCTACATGCACAATTATACAGAAGAACCTACCAATCAGGAGGAGGGAGGGGAGTCTGTGTGTGTATAATATATATATTTACATATATATATATATATATATATATATATATATATATATATATATACATACACACACACACACATTAGGGTGGCCCTTAGCTATAGGTAATTTTCCAAAAGTTAAACTTTTGTTGCTCCCACCCCCCTAATCCTATTCCAATGAACAAAGAAACAGGCTGTGCAAAACTTCAGCTCAATTGGACAACTGCTAGGCGACCCTCAAACGCCTTGAAGTTGGACCATAGTATACGTATTACGCAATGATTAATTCCATTCAAAAGCAGTATGTTGTTCCCTATCTCGACTATTTTCTTTTCTCTTCTTAAAGAAATTTATGTGGACACATCCAGGCAACCCCAGCAATTGCTTAAAAAAAAGTTTAAAACAATAAAAATGGGTTGCTGAAAATAGGTAAATTGAATACAACCATTGGCTTCAATATAATGAATTCTTTCTCTTTTTTGGCAAATATTAATTCCTGTGCTTATTTGGCATAGATATTTAATTGTGAAGATGCGACAGCTTGACTCCCTCACCAATCTTGAAAATGGGGGTGCCCATCTGCTGGACCCCTACCTCAAATTCATGAAATATCAGCTGGATATGCCGGACTGTTTAATAGAAACTATTTAGAAAAGCATTAAACATTTTTTTTTTCTAAGAGAGGATTTAGTAGCAGTTAGGTATTTTTTATGTTCTATGGCAACTATCGTAAAGGCCCATTTAGCTATATAGTCTGGCAACTATCTAAAGGCCCATTTAGACACAACAATTATAGCTCTAAAGTCGCTCAAAAGCCATCTTTTGAGCGATAATTGTTGTGTCTAAACGCACTGCCATCATGCACTGTTCATGCAGTATTCATTCATCGCATAATCGTATAACATAATTCACACACCACATAATTGTATGTTAAAGCAGTTGTAGCGCTGCCTTAACTTAGCAATAGCAATGCTAATTAAATTAAATTAATGAAGACTCACATTAATTTCCATTACTAGTGCTTACAGGTAAATTATAAATAAAATAACTAAAAAAAATGTTTTTATCTGAAAAAAATGAATTTCCGGGTGAAAATTTTAAAACTTAGGACCAGGACCAGATGGGAAGGAAGGTATATTACTTGCAGTTACTTGTCTCTGACATTCCTCCATTCTACTAGTTCCATTTTCAGCTGTCAAAGATGTCTGATACAGTCTACAGACTACCTAATCCTCACAGGGCACTGGTAGTGCTATGCGCTATATTTGCTCTCTGATTGGCCGCAACTGGTCCCATCACATGATCAGCACTGGCCAATCAGAGAGCAGTGCAGTGTGCCTTAGGTAGTTACAAAATTGCCGCAGCCATCTTGTATTGCTGGAAATGGGGTCTGGAACCAGCAATTTGGACGGGTACCAGAGAAGAACTACAGGTAAACCCCCCCCCCCACCCCCTTTCTCTTGTTCCAAATTTTGTCCTTAAACTAGCGGATCTCTTTAACATGATGTAAGGTTTTTTTTTCCACTAGACCCTTTTGTTTACTGATGGAATATGTTTCATCTTTGTTGTCCGCTCATCATTTTAAGCACACATTACATGGAGAAGTAATAGCTGAGATTGAATTAAATAATAATACAGTAATAGGAATAATTTAGTAATGTATTAAAATAAACCAAGCCTATTTATTTAACACGGTTATTGCTTTTTAAGCGGACCCACTGTCATAGCCTGAGATATGGAATATATTTGTAAATTGAATGCCCAATCAGCTTTGTCCAGTGGAGATTAATGTCTCATGCAAAATGGGAAGTGTTGTATTACTCAGGCTGGGCACCAGCTCCTTACTCATACAATTAGACTGCTATCTGAGATTATACAGCTCTCTTAGCTGAGATAAATGGAAAGACACAATGCAGAAATATTTATTATTACCACAAAGACCATAAACGTAAAATAAATAATGTTCATGCAGCACATCGTACAGAACAAATGAATCACTTGCCAAAAACTTATCTTATGCTTTATTTTACTTTGCGGCCTTTCTTTTTATAATATGTTTATTACTACAAGGCTGCATCTAATATTATAAGACATGGAGGCTCCATATCTTCTCAAAAATGTTAGCAAAGGCAGCTGCTATAGGGGCTCTTGAACAAAGGGAAACCAGTCCTGGTTGGTCTCATCTACATTGCTATGACATAGGAGAACCTATTGTAGGGAGCTGCATAGTTTTAGGGATTGTAGCTAGAGATGAGCGAACGTACTCGTCCGAGCTTGATACTCGTTCGAGTATTAGCGTGTTCGAGATGCTCGTTACTAGAGGCGAGCACCAGCGATGTTCGAGTTACTTTCACTTTCATCTCTGAGACGTTAGCGCGCTTTTCTGGCCAATAGAAAGACAGAGAAGGCATTACAACTTCCCCCTGCGACGTTCAAGCCCTATACCACCCCCCTGCAGTGAGTGGCTGGCGAGATCAGGTGTCACCCGAGTATATAAATCGGCCCCTCCCGCGGCTCGCCACAGATGCATTCTGCTATAGGGAGAGCGTTAGGAGTGATTTTAGGCTTCAAGAACCCCAGCGGTCCTTCTTAGGGCCACATCTGACCGTGTGCAGTACTGTTGAGGCTGCTTTTAGCAGTGTTGCACAATTTTTTTTCTGTATATCGGGCGTGCAGAGCATTGCGTCCTCAGTCTGCAGTCATTGTACAGAGTATAGGGCCAGTACTGGTGAGGCAGGGAAAGAGATATACAGGCTATATAGGCAGTGGGCTTTTTCAAAAAAATTGGGGAAAAATACTATATTTGGGCTGCCTGTGACCGTCTTCAGTTTACTGTGTGTCTGCTGGGGGTAGTAGTCCTAATTAATACGCAGCTAAGCGTTACAGCAGGCTTGCGCAAAATTGTTTCCTGGCTCTGCTGTCTCTGTTACATCACCGCCGTCATCCCGCCAGAGGGAAACAGTATACATAATATTATACGCTGCCTACAGTATCTGTCTGCTGGGGGTAGTAGTCCTAATTAATATGCAGCTAAGCGTTTCAGCAGGCTTGCGCAAAATTGTTTCCTGGCTCTGCTGTCTCCGTTACATCACCGCCGTCATCCCGCCAGAGGGAAACAGTATACATAATATTATACGCTGCCTACAGTATCTGTCTGCTGGGGGTAGTAGTCCTAATTAATACGCAGCTAAGCGTTACAGCAGGCTTGCACAAAATTGTTTCCTGGCTCTGCTGTCTCAGTTACATCACCGCCGTCATCCTGCCAGAGGGAAACAGTATACATAATATTATACGCTGCCTACAGTATCTGTCTGCTGGGGGTAGTAGTCCTAATTAATATGCAGCTAAGCGTTACAGCAGGCTTGCGCAAAATTGTTTCCTGGCTCTGCTGTCTCCGTTACATCACCGCTGTCATCCCGCCAGAGGGAAACAGTATACATAATATTATACGCTGCCTACAGTATCTGTCTGCTGGGGGTAGTAGTCCTAATTAATACGCAGCTAAGCGTTTCAGCAGGCTTGCGCAAAATTGTTTCCTGGCTCTGCTGTCTCCGTTACATCACCGCCGTCATCCTGCCAGAGGAAAACAGTATACATAATATTATACGCTGTCTACAGTATCTGTCTGCTGTATCAGCTCAGCATTTAAAAAAAATAGAAGCAAAATACTTACGGCCTACTACTGGCCTTTGGCCACTTGACTGCTTCTGCGCCTTGAATTCCACTAGCTCCGTCATACGCACCTACGTCTCACTACAGGCATGCGCAAAATTGTTTCCTGGCTCTGCTGTTCGTTCCGTAAGGGAAGTTAGCCTCCAACCATAGGCCAATAAGCGGCACATTTAATTACAGCGTTCTGTTTCTGCACTACTGGTAATACAGCATGCTGAGGGGTAGGGGTAGGCCTAGAGGACGTGGACGCGGGCGAGGACGCAGAGGCCCAAGTCAGGGTGTGGGCACAGGCCGAGCTCCTGATCCAGGTGTATCGCAGCCGACTGCTGCGGGATTAGGAGAGAGGCACGTTTCTGGCGTCCCCACATTTATCTCACAATTAATGGGTCCACGCGGTAGACCTTTATTAGAAAATGAGTAGAGATGAGTGAACATACTCGTCCGAGCTTGATACTCGTTTGAGTATTAGCGTGTTCGAGATGCTCGTTAATCGTGACGAGTACCACGCGATGTTCGAGTTACTTTCACTTTCATCTCTGAGACGTTAGCACGCTTTTCTGGCCAATAGAAAGACAGGGAAGGCATTACAACTTCCCCCAGCGACGTTCAAGCCCTATACCACCCCACTGCAGTGAGTGGCTGGCGAGATCAGGTGTCACTCGAGTATATAAATCGGCCCCTCCCACGGCTCGCCACAGATGCGTTCTGACAGAGATCAGGGAAAGTGCTGTCTTGCTGGAGTTGCTATAGGGAGAGTGCTAGGAGTATTTTAGGCTTCAAGAACCCCAACGGTCCTTCTTAGGACCACATCTGACCGTGTGCAGTAGTGTGGAGGCTGCTTTTAGCAGTGTTGCACTTTTTTTTTTTGTATATCGGCCGTGCAGAGCATTGCGCCCTGCAGTAATTATACATAGTCCAGGGCCAGTAGTGGTGGTGAGGCAGGGACAGAAGACATATTTATTGAATATAGGCAGTGGGCCTTTCCAAAAAACATTTGGGAAAAAAAATCTATTTGGGCTGCCTGTGACTGTCCTCAGTGTACTGGGTCTGTGCTGGGGGTAGTTGTCCTAATTCATACGCAGCCAGCTAAGTGTTACAGCAGGCTTGCGCAAAATTCTTTCCTGGCTCTGCTGTGCGTTCCGTAAGCGAAGTCAGCCTCCAACCACAGGCCAATAAGCGGCACATTTAATTACAGCGTTCTGTTTCTGCACTACTGGTAATACACCATGCTGAGGGGTAGGGGTAGGCCTAGAGGACGTGGACGCGGGCGAGTACGCGGAGGCCCAAGTCAGGGTGTGGGCACAGGCCGAGCTCCTGATCCAGGTGTATCGCAGCCGACTGCTGCGGGATTAGGAGAGAGGCACGTTTCTGGCATCCCCACATTCATCTCACAATTAATGGGTCCACGCGGTAGACCTTTATTAGAAAATGAGCAGTGTGAGCAGGTCCTGTCGTGGATGGCAGAAAGTGCATCCAGCAATCTATCGAACACCCAGAGTTCTGCGCCGTCCACTGCTGCAATTCTGAATCCTCTGGCTGCTGCTCCTCCTTCCTCCCAGCCTCCTCACTCCATTACAATGACACATTCTGAGGAGCAGGCAGACTCCCAGGAACTGTTCCCGGGCCCCTGCCCAGAATGGGCAGCAAGGGTTCCGAATCCTCTCCCACTGGAGGAGTTTGTCGTGACCGATGCCCAACCTTTTAAAAGTTCCCGGGGTCCGGGGGATGAGGCTGGGGACTTCCGGCAACTGTCTCAAGACCTTTCAGTGGGTGAGGAGGATGATGACGATGAGACACAGTTGTCTATCAGTGAGGTAGTAGTAAGGGCAGTAAGTCCGAGGGAGGAGCGCACAGAGGATTCGGAGGAAGAGCAGCAGGACGATGAGGTGACTGACCCCACCTGGTTTGCTACGCCTACTGAGGACAGGTCTTCAGAGGGGGAGGCAAGGGCAGCAGCAGGGCAGGTTGCAAGAGGCAGTGCGGTGTCCAGGGGTAGAGGCAGGGCCAGACCGAATAATCCACCAACTGTTTCCCAAAGCGCCCCCTCGCGCTATGCCACCCTACAGAGGCCGAGGTGCTCAAAGGTCTGGCAGTTTTTCACTGAGAGTGCAGACGACCGACGAACAGTGGTGTGCAACCTTTGTCACGCCAAGATCAGCCGGGGAGCCACCACCACCAGCATGTGCAGACATATGATGGCCAAGCACCCCACAAGGTGGGACGAAGGCCGTTCACTGCCTCCGGTTTGCACCGCTGCCTCTCCCCCTGTGCCCCAACCTGCCACTGAGATCCAACCCCCCTCTCAGGGCACAGACACTACCGTCTCCTGGCCTGCACCCACACCCTTACCTCCGCTGTCCTCGGCCCCATCCACCAATGTCTGTCCGCGCACCGTCCAGCCGTCGCTAGCGCAAGTGTTGGAGCGCAAGCGCAAGTACGCCGCCACGCACCCGCACGCTCAAGCGTTAAACGTGCACATAGCCAAATTTATCAGCCTGGAGATGCTGCCGTATAGGGTTGTGGAAACGGAGGCTTTCAAAAGTACGATGGCGGAGGCGGCCCCGTGCTACTCAGTTCCCAGTCGCCACTACTTTTCCCGATGTGCCGTCCCAGCCCTGCACGACCACGTCTCCCGCAACATTGTACGCGCCCTCACCAACGCGGTTACTGCCAAGGTCCACTTAACAACGGACACGTGGACAAGCACAGGCGGGCAGGGCCACTATATCTCCCTGACGGCAGATTGGGTGAATTTAGTGGAGGCTGGGACAGAGTCAGAGCCTGGGACCGCTCACGTCCTACCCACCCCCAGAATTGCGTGCCCCAGCTCGGTGGTGGTATCTGCGGCGGTGTATGCTTCCTCCACTAAACCACCCTCCTCCTCCTCCTACGCAACCACTGTCTCGCAATCAAGATGTGTCAGCAGCAGCACGTCGCCAGCAGTCGGTGTCACGCGGCACGGCAGCACAGCGGTGGGCAAGCGTCAGCAGGCCGTGCTGAAACTACTCAGCTTAGGAAAGAAGAGGCACACGGCCCACAAACTGCTGCAGGGTCTGACAGAGCAGACCGACCGCTGGCTTGCGCCGCTGAGCCTCCAACCGGGCATGGTCGTGTGTGACAACGGCCGTAACCTGGTGGCGGCTCTGCAGCTCGGCAGCCTCACGCACGTGCCATGCCTGGCCCACGTCTTTAATTTGGTGGTTCAACACTTTCTGAATAGCTACCCACGCTTGTCAGACCTGCTCGGAAAGGTGCGCCGACTCTGCGCACATTTCCGCAAGTCCCACACGGACGCTGCCACCCTGCGCACCCTGCAACATCGGTTTCATCTGCCAGTGCACCGACTGCTGTGCGACGTGCCCACATGGTGGAACTCTACGCTCCACATGTTGGCCAGGCTCCATGAGCAGCGTAGAGCTATAGTGGAATACCAACTCCAACATGGGCGGTGCAGTGGGAGTCAGCATCCTCAATTCTTTACAAAAGAGTGGGCCTGGTTGGCAGACATCTGCCAGGTCCTTGGAAACTTTGAGGAGTCTACCCAGATGGTGAGCGGCGATGCTGCAATCATTAGTGTCACCATTCCTCTGCTATGCCTCTTGAGAAGTTCCCTGCAAAGCATAAGGGCAGACGCTTTGCGCTCGGCGACAGAGGCGGGGGAAGACAGTATGTCGCTGGATAGTCAGAGCACCCTCCTGTCTATATCTCAGCACGTTGAGGAGGAAGAGGAGGAGGGGGAGGAGGATGAGGAGGAGGGGGAAGAGACAGCTTGGCCCAATGCTGAGGGTACCCATGCTGCTTGCCTGTCATCCTTTCAACGTGTATGGCCTGAGGAGGAGGAGGAGGAGGATCCTGAAAGTGATCTTCGTAGTGAGGACAGCCATGTGTTGCGTACAGGTACCCTGGCACACATGGCTGACTTCATGTTAGGATGCCTTTCTCGTGACCCTCGCGTTACACGCATTCTGGCCACTACGGATTACTGGGTGTACACACTGCTCGACCCACGGTATAAGGAGAACCTTTCCACTCTCATTCCCGAAGAGTAAAGGGATTCGAGAGTGATGCTATACCACAGGACCCTGGCGGACAAACTGATGGTACAATTCCCATCCGACAGCGCTAGTGGCCGAAGGCGCAGTTCCGAGGGCCAGCTAGCAGGGGAGGCGCGGAGATCAGGCAGCATGTACAGCACAGGCAGGGGAACACTCTCTAAGGCCTTTGACAGCTTTCTGGTTCCCCAGCAAGACTGTGTCACCACTCCCCAGTCAAGGCTGAGTCGGCGGGAGCACTGTAAAAGGATGGTGAGGGAGTACGTAGCCGATCGCACGACCGTCCTCCGTGACGCCCCTGCTCCCTACAACTACTGGGTGTCGAAGCTGGACACGTGGCCTGAACTAGCGCTGTATGCCCTGGAGGTGCTTGCTTGTCCTGCGGCTAGCGTCTTGTCAGAGAGGGTGTTTAGTGCGGCTGGGGGAATCATCACAGATAAGCGTACCCGCCTGTCAACCGACAGTGCCGACAGGCTTACACTCATCAAGATGAACAAAGCCTGGATTTCCCCAGACTTCTCTTCTCCACCAGCGGACAGCAGCGATACCTAAACAATACGTAGGCTGCACCCGCGGATGGAAGCATTGTTCTCTATCACCATCAAAAACGTGGACCTTTTAGCTTTATCAATCTGTGTATAATATTCATCCTCCTCCTCCTGCTCCTCCTCCTGAAACCTGACGTAATCACGCCGAACGGGCAATTTTTCTTAGGCCCACAAGGCTCAGTCATATAATTTTTGTAAACAATTTTTATACGTTTCAATGCTCATTAAAGCATTGAAACTTGCACCTGAACCAATTTTTATTTTAACTGGGCTGCCTCCAGGCCTAGTTACAAATTAAGCCACATTAACCAAAGTGATTAATGGATTTCACCTGCCCTCTTGGTTGGGCATGGGCAATTTTTCTGACGTACATTAGTACTGTTGGTACACCAATTTTTTGGGTCCCTCGCCTACAGTGTAATCCAATTAATTTTTTGCCCACCTGCATTAAAGCTGATGTTACCTCAGCTGTGCTGGGTACTGCAATGGGATATATTTATGTACCGCCGGTGGCTTCCTGGCACCCACCCATGCTGTCGGTCCACACGGAGTTGTAACTGCATGTGTCCACTTCTAAAGATCCCCAGTCTGACTGGGGCATGCAGTGTGGGCCGAAGCCCATCTGCATTAAACATGACATTACCTCAGCTGTGATGGGCAATGCAATGGGATATATTTATGTACCGCCGGTGGCTTCCTGGCGCCCACCCATGCTGTCAGTTCACACGGAGTTTTAACTGCATGTGTCCACTTCTAAAGAACCCCAGTCTGACTGGGGCATGCTGTGTGGGCCGAAGCCCACCTGTATTAAACATGACATTACCTCAGCTGTGCTGGGCACTGCAATGGGATATATTTATGTACCGTCGGTGGGTTCCAGGTAGCCACCCATGCTGTCGGTCCACACGGAGTTGTAACTGCATGTGTCCACTTCTAAAGAACCCCAGTCTGACTGGGGCATGCAGTGTGGGCCGAAGCCCACCTGCATTAAACATGACATTACCTCAGCTGTGATGGGCAATGCAATGGGATATATTTATGTACCGCCGGTGGCTTCCTGGCAGCCACCCATGCTGTCGGTCCACAGGGACTTCACAATAGGGAGTTGTACCTGCCTGTGTCTATGAATTAAAAACCCCGGTCAGTTTGGGGCATGCAGTGTGGGCCGAAGCCCACCTGCATTTAATCTGACGTTAGCTCTGCTGTCCAGGGCACTGAAATGGGATACATTTATGTACAGCCGGTGGGTTCCAGGGAGCCACCCATGCTGTGGGTGCACACGGAATTCCCGTTGCGGAGTTGTACCTGCCTGTGACTATTTATAAAAAACCGCGGTCTGACTGGGGCATGCAGACACCTTGACAGAATGAATAGTGTGTGGCACATAGGTTCCCCATTGCTATGCCCACGTGTGCAGCTCCTGATGGCGGTGGCACAGGATTATATTTCTCATTGCTTCTGTACAGCATTGTGGGCTATTGCCCCGCCCCTTTTAAAGAGGGTCACTGCCTAGCCATGCCAACCCTCTGCAGTGTGTGCCTGCGGTTCCTCCTCATGGCAGACACACTTATAAATAGACATGAGGGTGGTGTGGCATGAGGGCAGCTGAAGGCTGTGCAGGGACACTTTGGTGTGCGCTGTGGACACTGGGTCGTGCGGTGGGTTGGGCAGCATGTAACCCAGGAGAAGTGGCAGCGGAGTGTCATGCAGGCAGTGATTGTGCTTTGTTGGAGGTAGTGTGGTGCTTAGCTAATGTATGCATTGCTAATGAGGGCTTTTCAGAAGTAAAAATTGTTGGGGGGGGGGGCACTCTTGCCGCTATTGTGGCTTAATAGTGGGACCTGGGAACTTGAGATGCAGCCCCTCGCCTGCCCTATCCGTTGCTGTGTCACTCCCATCACTTTCTTGAATTGCCCAGATTTTCACAAATGGAAACCTTAGCGAGCATCGGCGATATACAAAAATGCTCGGGTCGCCCATTGACTTCAATGGGGTTCGTTACTCAAAACGAACCCTCGAGCATCACGAAAATTTCGTCCCGAGTAACGAGCACCCGAGCATTTTGGTGCTCGCTCATCTCTAATTGTAGCGGTTGCAGTTGTGCCTGAGCATAGCGTTTACGGGGGCTGACGCACTCTGTTCTACATCTGACAGCTGAATGATTGCAGTAACGGAAGCCTTGTGATTCCCATGAAGTGAGCCTACAAGGGTTCAGTTTCTACACTAATTTCTCCATCAACTTAGTTTCTTCAGTCTCGGGCTCGGTACTCTTTAGATCCAGGTGACGCTCCTTGAACCTAAGAGGAACTGACCAAAAAGTGAGGAGTGAAAAATAAATGTTGTGTGGTCTGACTGAATTTTGCCATTTGGTTTGGGGGTCTGGAATTATTTCAGGTTCTATGCTGAGGTTTGCATTCATTTTGGGGTGTGACCTGGAGTCTGAATTTAAGGTTCTACTCTGAGGTGCGAATTCATTTTGAGGTCTGCTCTAGAGACTGAATAAAATTTGGTTTCTGGTCTAGGGCATGAAATAATTTAAGAAGTTAGTCTAGGGACAGAAATAATTTTGGGGTCTGTAATTTTCTGACAATCACTGCAAAAAAAGGCGCAATAATAGAATTGCCACAGAAGCCTTCTAATTTCTGGTATGTACACCAAGGCTGACAAGTTCCAAAAGGGGTGGAATAATGAATATCGTAGAGGTAGTAACAATGCAGATCTAAGGTGGTGCTAGTCTGACTTATGCGACAGGTGTAGTTATGGTAAATGGAAATGAGTGAAGAATTGGGCTATTGGTGCAACTCTATTAAAAAATGACAATTAGGCCACTTATCTTTAATTAGATATACAACCAGCCTATTGACACATTTCAGAGACATAGCCCATTTTTCAGAATGGCTAGGTAGAATAGTTACAGTAAGGGGATAGTGAAAGCAAAAAAACTAAAAAGCAAAAGAAGCCAAAACATACTCTAAAAAAATGGAATAAATCACTGATAGATAATTATAATACATGAATATAAAGTCGTTGGTATGCAAAAGTACAAAAATATCTAATTGTATCCTTAATACAACATAAACAGCCATATATAAATAAATGATAAGCATGATGTAGTTAATAATGGTTAAAGAAGAAGCCCTACTGCCTCTTACACCTGCAGTTCTGGTCACCTGCCAAGAAGAAGACATCTCACCTTCGCTTAATGTTTCACAACATCTTCTTTTGTCTTTTCAGAAACAAGCTTCTTCCCATGAAGTGTCGGGTTGGCAAGCAAAAGGACCCACTTCAAATTCCAGTGGCATGTGGACACTTCACAAGAAGCCTTGTCTTCCAAAACTGCAATGTGTGATCTTGTTTCTTGATATTGGTATGCGCCCGGTTTTTCGATAGTTGCTGCCTCATACAGGGATGTATGACTTGTGCATTAGCCAACCCAGGTAGGACTGTCAAAACGCCTTCTAAACATGCTCTCAGGCCCTTGTACCCCTTCCAGAGGTTGTAGATCGACTACATACAACTTACTCAATCTGAACCATTTAATATGTCCTTGTATGTATTGATCTCCTCTCTGGTTGGGTGGAGGCTTACCCCATTTCTGCTGCCAAAAACACAGCCAAAAATGTCTTTCTGAAGTGGTCTGTAGGTTTGGCATCCCAGAAACTATTGAGAGTGACCGTGGTACTCACCTTATGTCAGCAGTAATGACTGAGATGGCAGGGATGTTAGGAATAGAACTGGCATTCCACACATCCTACCATCCTCAAAGCAGTGGGAGAGTAGAGGCGCTGAATGGGACCATCAAAAACAAAATTGTGAAAGCAATGACTGAATTGAACAAACCTTGACCTGAGTGTCTTTCCTTGGCTCTATTTTCAATGAAACAAACAGATAGGTTTTAGCCCTTATGAGATTCTGTTTGGCTCAGCACCTTGTTTAGGCTTATACTTTCCTCACCAATTACAGTTTCAGTTTGATAATATGTGTCACAATATATGCAGAAACTGAACTCTCAATTAACTAAATTGCATGGAAAGGTTTATGCTTCTCTTCCAGATCCTGACTCAGTAGAAGGCACACACTGCCCCAAAACAGGAGATTGGGTGGTCATCAAAAGGCATGTTAGAAAAAGTCTTGAACCTCGGTATCATGATCCTTCCCAAGTCCTGCCAACCACTCCCACTTCTGTTACGCTACAAGGGAAGGACAACGGGATACATGTCTCCCACTGCAAGAAAGTACTTGAACCTAAGGCAGAATGAAGTCCTTCGTCTATGTATCCTTACTTTGTTACCTCATACTACTCTGTGCTGCTAAGACATGGTTAAACAACAAAAATGGGTAGAAACCAGTATTCGTATATGTTGATATCAATTCTACCAGTGTCATTATTAAGTTTGATTTCTTGGTTTCAGTTAGAACCACTAAACACTCAATATCATGTTTGTGTAACCTCACTAGATGATGATTATTGTTCCTCCTGGTCTCAGGCAGCAAGGAACACAGGTACATCTTGGGGTTGTACCCCCTGGCAAGCCACAAGCAGATATGATAAGGAGGGTACCCCTCTCCTATCCCGTTTGCACCTTTCATATCCTAGAAGAGGGACATCTTGTGAATGGGAGAAAGGTAATTGTTGACCTTTAATGATAGCAATCAAAAATCCCCAAAAGTCTGACCTGGGACTGTATGTTCTGGGGAGATATACAGGTGATGTAGAGGGCCAAGACCAATTTTTCCGGCAAAACAATGAAGCCCTGTTTAAAATCCAACAAACTAAGAATCAAAAGGAGACACGGTCTATTAATCCCTTTAAGAACTTCTGACCTACCACCAGCATTAGAGGACTCAGGAGTCTATTTAGTAGAAACTATCACTAGTGAAGAACAAACGGCATTAGAAATAGGCTATGGTGACTCCAATATTTGGCTACGCTGGGTTAGATTTACAGCTTCTAGCAGCAATAAAACTGACTGTTTTGCCTGTGCAGCTGGCAGACCTCATCTCAGCATTGTTCCACTTGCAGTTAATAATTTGACCCATCCAGGAGCCATAAGATGTTTTGAGCACTTATTCCAGAAACAGGTATATAATGACTCTATATGTATACTTTTGGCTAATTTCTTCCGCTTTTCAAAAACAATGCCTCCAGTACAAGGTGTTAAATTTTATCCTGGTAATTACACCTGCTTTAAGTCTGAATATGGTGTCATTCACTTGAAGGATCTCCGAGAAGCATTTTGCCCTCCGGACCTAGAGATCACTATAACTAGTGGGTCAGGATGGCAAAATATGTCATATCCACTGCAGGATTTCTGGTGGATTTGTTGTGATGGTAGAATGCGAGCAACCCCGCCCTAATCTTAGAAAGGTAAATGCGCACCTGCAAAAATACTCCTCCCCTTTCAGCTGTTCCCAACTGGATGGACAGGACACACAAAAGGCACCCCCCCCCCCCCAGCAGGACATAAAAAATCCCTGCATAGACTGTCTACCAAGTAGATTTTTAATGCAGATGTTTATATTGATGAAATAGGGGTACCCAGGGGAGCGCCAAACCAGTTTAAAGCCAGAAAACAGATTACAGAAGGAATTTAATCATTCTTTTACACTTGGTGCACAATTAATAAAAACGTTGATTGGATTAATTATATATATTATAATCAACAGAGATTTGTGAACTACACCAGAGATGCCATCCAAAGACTGCCAAAACAACTAGAACCAACTTCCACCATGGCCTTCCAAAACCATGTAACTCTGGACATGCTTCTAGCAGAAAAAGGGGGAGTCTGCAAGATTCCTGTTGCACCTATATCCCTAACAACACAGCTCCAGACTGCTCAGTGACTAAGGGTGCGGGCAGACGAGCGTAGGCGTATTTACGTTCGCACGAGCGCAACGTATAATCGCCCGAGCGATCGTTTTTCACCGATCACGACCAGAGCTAGAAAGCGTATTTTCGTTTGTTCCTACTTTGCAAACGGTCTTTTCGGCGATCGAATATGCGTTGGCGCGTATTTCGGTCGCATATGTTCCGTTTTTTTTCGAATTGCCGTTTTTACGCGCCGTAAAATCGCCCATGTGAACGAATACATTCGAAACCATTGCCTCAGATGGTCACGTATATACGTTTGGTCGCAAAAACGCGCCGTTTATGCGCTCGTCTGCTAGCACCCTTAGGCTATGCATGGACTACAAAGCCTATCCATTAAACTTGCAGAAAACTCTGGTGTCTCTGATCCCTTTACATCATGGTTGGAGGATATTTTTGGACAATTGAGTGTCTGGATCACTTCTCACCACTTTAATCATTATAGTAATTGCTTTTGTAGTAGTAGGCTGTTGTGTAGTACCTCATATACGCCACATATTAATGAAATCTGCTGAAAAGAACAAGAGGGTGTCTATGACCAACTTTTAAGCTCACCTAGCTCCAATTATACTTATATTGGTCAGGACAATGGTGATCTGGAGGTATCCAGTGAAGAGGTTTAGGTAAGCCAGTCAGACATCACAAGGATGGACTGAAATACTTCAAATATCTACTGTTGTCCTGGATCAAGATAATAAATAGAGATGAGCGAACACCAAAATGTTCGGGTGCTCGTTATTCGGAACGAACTTCCCGCGATGCTCGAGGGTTAGTTTCGAACAACGAACCCCATTGAAGTCAATGGGCGACCAGAGCATTTTTGTATTTCGCCGATGCTCGCTAAGGTTTTCATGTGTGAAAATCTGGGCAATTCAACAAAGTGATGGGAACGACACAGCAACGGATAGGGCAGGCGAGGGGCTACATGTTGGGCTGCATCTCAAGTTCACAGGTCCCACTATTAAGCCACAATACCGGCAAGAGTGGGCCCCCCCCCTCCCAACAACTTTTACTTCTGAAAAGCCCTCATTAGCATGGCATACCTTTGCTAAGCACCACACTACCTCCAACAAAGCACAATCACTGCCTGCATGACACTCCACTGACACTTCTCCTGGGTTACATGCTGCCCAACCGCCCCCCCTCCCCCCCACAGCGCACACCAAAGTGTCCCTGGGCAGCCTTCAGCTGCCCTCATGCCACACCACGCTCATGTCTATTTAGAATTGCGTCTGCCATGACGAGGGACCGCAGGCACACACTGCAGAGGTTGGCACGGCTAGGCAGCGACCCTCTTTAAAAGTGGCGGAGCGATAGCCCACAATGCTGTACAGAAGCAATGAGAAATAGAATCCTGTGCCACCGCCATCAGGAGCTGCACACGTGGGCATAGCAATGGGGAACCTATGTGCCACACACTATTCATTCTGTCAAGGTGTCTGCATGCCCCAGTCAGACCGGGCTTTTTAATTCATAGACACAGGCAGGTACAACTCCCTATTGTGAAGTCCCTGTCGACCCACAGCATGGGTGGCTCCCTGGAACCCACCGGCGGTACACAGAAATATCCCATTGCATTGCCCAACACAGCTGAGGTAGTAATGTCGTGCTTAATGCAGGTGGGCTTCGGCCCACAGTGCATGCCCCAGTCTGACTGGGGTTCTTTATAAGTGTACAGATGTAGTAAAAACTCCGTGTGCACCTACAGCATGGGTGGGTGCCAGGAAGCCACCGGCGGTACATAGAAATATCCCATTGCATTGCCCAACACAGCTGAGGTAGTAATGTTGTGCTTAACCCTTTCCAATCCAATTTGTATATGGTTTTCCTAGGGGGCTTACTCTTTTTCTGCCGTTATACAACGGCGCTATATGCTAGCTAAAGCCAGTACTGCATGAGCTGACACGTAGGATAGGCTCCGACAGCAGAGAGGCTGGCAATATACAGTAAGAGAACCCCGACGGACGTCTACCAACAACGGAGCTGTACAGCCTTAAACCCTAATGTCTTCACAGGTCACACAGTGGACTGGAAAGAGTTAATGCAGGTGGGTTTCGGCCCACACTGCATGCCCCAGTCAGACTGGGTTTCTTTATAAGTGGAAACAGATGCATTTATAATTCCCTGTGGACCCACAGCATGGGTGGGTGCAGGAAGCCACCGGCGGTACATAGAAATATCCCATTGCATTGCCCAACACAGCTGAGGTAGTAATGTCGTGCGTAATACAGGTGGGCTTCGGCCCACACTGCATGCCCCAGTCAGACTGGGGTTCTTTAGAAGTGTACAGATGTATTAAAAACTCCGTGTGCACCTACAGCATGGGTGGCTCCCTGGAACCCACCGGCGGTACATAAAAATATCCCATTGCATTGCCCAACACAGCTGAGGTAGTAATGTTGTGCTTAACCCTTTCCAATCCAATTTGTATATGGTTTTCCTAGGGGGCTTACTCTTTTTCTGCCGTTATACAACGGCGCTATATGCTAGCTAAAGCCAGTACTGCATGAGCTGACACGTAGGATGGGCTCCGACAGCAGAGAGGCTGGCAATATACAGTAAGAGAACCCCGACGGACGTCTACCAACAACGGAGCTGTACAGCCTTAAACCCTAATGTCTTCACAGGTCACACAGTGGACTGGAAAGAGTTAATGCAGGTGGGTTTCGGCCCACACTGCATGCCCCAGTCAGACTGGGTTTCTTTATAAGTGGAAACAGATGCATTTATAATTCCCTGTGGACCCACAGCATGGGTGGGTGCAGGAAGCCACCGGCGGTACATAGAAATATCCCATTGCATTGCCCAACACAGCTGAGGTAGTAATGTCGTGCGTAATACAGGTGGGCTTCGGCCCACACTGCATGCCCCAGTCAGACTGGGGTTCTTTAGAAGTGTACAGATGTATTAAAAACTCCGTGTGCACCTACAGCATGGGTGGCTCCCTGGAACCCACCGGCGGTACATAAAAATATCCCATTGCATTGCCCAACACAGCTGAGGTAGTAATGTTGTGCTTAATGCAGGTGGGCTTCAGCCCACACTGCATGCCCCAGTCAGACTGGGGTTCTTTACAAGTGGACACATGTAGGTTAAACTCCCTGTGGACCCACTGCCTGGGTGGGTGCCAGGAAGCCACCGGCGGTACATAGAAATATCCCATTGCATTGCCCAACACAGCTGAGGTAGTAATGTCGTGCGTAATACAGGTGGGCTTCGGCCCACACTGCATGCCCCAGTCAGACTGGGGTTCTTTAGAAGTGTACAGATGTATTAAAAACTCCGTGTGCACCTACAGCATGGGTGGCTCCCTGGAACCCACCGGCGGTACATAAAAATATCCCATTGCATTGCCCAACACAGCTGAGGTAACGTCAGCTGTAATGCAGGTGGGCTAAAAATTAATTTGATTACACTGTAGGCGAGGGCCCACAAAAATTGCTGTATCAACAGTACTAATGTACATCCCAAAAATTGGCCATGGCCAGCCAAGAGGGCAGGTGAAACCCATTAATCGCTTTGGTTAATGTGGCTTAAGTGGTAACTAGGCCTGGAGGCAGCCCAGTGTAACGAAAAATTGGTTCAAGTTACAGTTCCAACGCTTTTAAGCGCATTGAAACTTATAAAAATTGTTCAGAAAAATTATTTGAGTGAGCCTTGTGGCCCTAAGAAAAATTGCCCGTTCAGCGTGATTACGTGAGGTTTCAGGAGGAGGAGCAGGAGGAGGAGGAGGAGGAGGAGAAATATTAGACACAGATTGATGAAGCAGAAATGTCCCCGTTTTGGATGGTGAGAGAGAACGTAGCTTCCATCCGCGGGCGCAGCCTACGTATTGCTTACGTATCGCTGCTGTCCGCTGGTGGAGAACAGAAGTCTGGGGAAATCCAGCCTTTGTTCATCTTGATGAGTGTTAGCCTGTCGGCACTGTCGGTTGACAAGCGGCTACGCTTATCTGTGATAATTCCCCCAGCCGCACTAAACACCCTCTCTGACAAGACGCTAGCCGCAGGACAAGCAAGCACCTCCAGGGCATACAGCGCTAGTTCAGGCCATGTGTCCAGCTTCGACACCCAGTAGTTGTAGGGGGCAGAGGCGTCACCAAGGATGGTCGTGCGATCCGCTACGTACTCCCTCACCATCCTTTTACAGTGCTCCCGCCGACTCAGCCGTGACTGGGGAGCGGTGACACAGTCTTGGTGGGGAGCCATAAAGCTAGCCAGGCCCTTAAAGACTGTTGCACTGCCTGGGATGTACATGCTGCTCGATCTACGCACATCCCCTGCTACCTTGCCCTCGGTACTGCGCCTTCTGCCACTAGCGCTGTCGGCTGGGAATTTTACCATCAGCTTGTCCGCAAGGGTCCTGTGGTATAGCAACACTCTCGAACCCCTTTCCTCTTCGGGAATCAGAGTGGGCAGGTTCTCCTTATACCGTGGATCGAGCAGTGTGTACACCCAGTAATCCGTAGTGGCCAGAATGCGTGCAACGCGAGGGTCACGAGAAAGGCATCCTAACATGAAGTCAGCCATGTGTGCCAGGGTACCTGTACGCAACACATGGCTGTCTTCACTAGGAAGATCACTTTCAGGATCCTCCTCCTCCTCCTCCTCCTCCTCCTCCTCCTCAGGCCATACACGCTGAAAGGATGACAGGCAATCAGCCGGTGTACCGTCAGCAGCGGCCCAAGCTGTCTCTTCCCCCTCCTCCTCATCCTCCTCATGCTCCTCCTCCTCCTCCTGTACGCGCTGAGAAATAGACAGGAGGGTGCCCTGACTATCCAGCGGCATACTGTCTTCCCCCGCCCCCGTTTCCGAGAGCAAAGCAGCTGCCTTTATGGTTTGCAGGGAATTTCTCAAGATGCATAGCAGAGGAATGGTGACGCTAATGATTGTAGCATCGCCGCTCACCACCTGGGTAGACTCCTCAAAATTACCAAGGACATGGCAGATGTCTGCCAACCAGGCCCACTCTTCTGAAAGGAATTGAGGAGGCTGACTCCCACTGCGCCGCCCATGTTGGAGTTGGTATTCGACTATAGCTCTACGTTGTTCATAGAGCCTGGCCAACATGTGGAGCGTAGAGTTCCACCGTGTGGGCACGTCGCACAGCAGTCGGTGCACTGGCAGCTTAAAGTGATGTTGCAGGGTGCGCAGGGTGGCAGCGTCCGTGTGGGACTTGCGGAAATGTGCGCAGAGCCGGCGCGCCTTTACGAGCAGGTCTGACAAGCGTGGGTAGCTTTTCAGAAACCGCTGAACCACCAAATTAAAGACGTGGGCCAGGCATGGCACGTGCGTGAGGCTGCCGAGCTGCAGAGCCGCCACCAGGTTACGGCCGTTGTCACACATGACCATGCCCGGTTGGAGGCTCAGCGGCGCAAGCCAGCGGTCGGTCTGCTGTGTCAGACCCTGCAGCAGTTCGTGGGCCGTGTGCCTCTTATCGCCTAAGCTGAGTAGTTTCAGCACGGCCTGCTGACGCTTGCCCACCGCTGTGCTGCCACACCGCGCGACACCGACTGCTGGCGACATGCTGCTGCTAACACATCTTGATTGCGAGACAGAGGAGGAGGAGGAGGAGGAGGGTGCTTTAGTGGAGGAAGCATACACCTCCGCAGATACCACCACTGAGCTGGGGCCCGCAATTCTGGGGGTGGGTAGGACGTGAGCGGTCCCAGGCTCTGACTCTGTCCCAGCCTCCACTAAATTCACCCAATGTGCCGTCAGGGAGATGTAGTGGCCCTGCCCGCCTGTGCTTGTCCACGTGTCCGTAGTTAAGTGGACCGTGGCAGTAACCGCGTTGGTGAGGGCGCGTACAATGTTGCGGGAGACGTGGTCGTGCAGGGCTGGGACGGCACATCGGGAAAAGTAGTGGCGACTGGGAACTGAGTAGCGCGGGGCCGCCGCCTCCATGATACTTTTAAAGGACTCCGTTTCCACAACCCTATACGGCAGCATCTCAAGGCTGATGAATTTTGCTATGCGGACGGTTAACGTTTGAGCGTGCGGGTGCGTGGCGGCGTACTTGCGCTTGCGCTCCAACAGTTGCGCAAGCGACGGCTGGACGGTGCGCTGAACTACACTGCTGGATGGGGCCGAGGACAGCGGAGGTGAGGGTGTGGGTGCAGGCCAGGAGACGGTAGTGCCTGTGTCCTGAGAGGGGGGTTGCATCTCAGTGGCAGGTTGGGGCACAGGGGGAGAGGCAGGGGTGCAAACCGGAGGCGCTGAACGGCCTTCGTCCCACCTTGCGGGGTGCTTGGCCATCATATGTCTGCGCATGGTGGTGGTGGTGAGGCTGTTGGTGGTGGCTCCCCGGCTGAGCTTTGCGCGACAAAGGTTGCACACCACTGTTCGTCGGTCGTCAGGCGTCTCTGTGAAAAACTGCCAGACCTTAGAGCACCTCTGCCTCTGCAGGGTGGCATGGCGCGAGGGGGCGCTTTGGGAAACACTTGGTGGATTATTCGTTCTGGCCCTGCCTCTACCCCTGGCCACCGCACTGCCTCTTGCAACCTGCCCTGCTGATGCCCTTGACTCCCCCTCTGAAGACCTGTCCTCCTGAGTAAGCGTTGCACACCAGGTGGGGTCAGTCACCTCATCGTCCTGCTGCTCTTCCTCCGAATCCTCTGTGCGCTGCTCCCTCGGACTTACTGCCCTTACTACTACCTCACTGCAAGACAACTGTGTCTGATCGTCATCGTCCTCCTCACCCACAGAAAGTTGTTGAGACAGTTGGCGGAAGTCCCCAGCCTCTTCCCCCGGACCCCGGGAACTTTCGAATGGTTGGGCATCAGTGACGATAAACTCCTCTGGTGGGAGAGGAACCGCTGCTGCCCAATCTAAGCAGGGGCCCGAGAACAGTTCCTGGGAGTGTTCCTGCTCCTGAGCAGGTGTTATTGTAGTGGAGTGAGGAGGCTGGGAGGAAGGAGGAGCAGCAGACAGAGGATTCGGATTGGCAGCAGTGGACGGCGCAGAACTGCGGGTAGACGATAGGTTGCTCGAAGCACTTTCTGCCATCCAGGACAGGACCTGCTCACACTGCTCATTTTCTAATAACCGTCTTCCGCGTGGACCCATTAATTGGGCGATGAATGTGGGGACGCCAGAAACGTGCCTCTCTCCTAATCGCGCAGCAGTCGGCTGCGACACACCTGGATCAGGAGCTTGGCCTGTGCCCACACCCTGACTTGGCCCTCCGCGTCCTCGGCCGCGTCCACGTCCTCTAGGCCTACCCCTACCCCTCAGCATGCTGTATTACCAGTGATTTGATTTCACAGGCAGGAAATAAATTGGCGCAAGACTGCAGGCCAAATATAATTTTTTCCCTTTTTTGAAAACGAAAGGCCCCACTGCCTCTAGTGAATGAATAATCTAAGTTTAATAACTGTGCTGTTTTCCTGCTAATGTGTCACAGAACGTGAGGGTAGCAGAGTTATTAACTGTGGCAGAGCAGGTATTTTTTTTCCCAATTAAGGAAAGCAAATGGCGAAGCCAGGAGTAAAACGTAGCTGGGTGCGTATGATTTTTACAGGTTGCAGACGCAGCCGACACGTGTCCACCGGCGTTAGGATGGACAGAGGCAGGACAAATAGAATTATTTTCCGTTTTTTTGCACCAAAAGGCAGCACTGCGTATATTCTATGAACATGAGAAGTTTAATAACTGTGCTGTTTTCCTGCTAATGTGTCACAGAACGTGAGGGTAGCAGAGTTATTAACTGTGGCAGAGCAGGTATTTTTTTTCCCAATTAAGGAAAGCAAATGGCGAAGCCAGGAGTAAAACGTAGCTGGGTGCGTATGATTTTTACAGGTTGCAGACGCAGCCGACACGTGTCCACCGGCGTTAGGACGGACAGAAGCAGGACAAATAGAATTATTTTCCGTTTTTTTGCACCAAAAGGCAGCACTGCGTATATTCTATGAACATGAGAAGTTTAATAACTGTGCTGTTTTCCTGCTAATGTGTCACAGAACGTGAGGGTAGCAGAGTTATTAACTGTGGCAGAGCAGGTATTTTTTTTCCCAATTAAGGAAAGCAAATGGCGAAGCCAGGAGTAAAACGTAGCTGGGTGCGTATGATTTTTACAGGTTGCAGACGCAGCCGACACGTGTCCACCGGCGTTAGGACGGACAGAAGCAGGACAAATAGAATTATTTTCCGTTTTTTTGCACCAAAAGGCAGCACTGCGTATATTCTATGAACATGAGAAGTTTAATAACTGTGCTGTTTTCCTGCTAATGTGTCACAGAACGTGAGGGTAGCAGAGTTATTAACTGTGGCAGAGCAGGTATTTTTTTTCCCAATTAAGGAAAGCAAATGGCGAAGCCAGGAGTAAAACGTAGCTGGGTGCGTATGATTTTTACAGGTTGCACACGCAGCCGACACGTGTCCACCGGCGTTAGGACGGACAGAGGCAGGACAAATAGAAATATTTTCACTTGTTTTACAAGCAAAAGGCAGCACTGCGTATATTCTATGAATAATAACTGTGTTGTGGCCCTGCCTATACAATTCTTTCCCTGCAGTATCAATGGAGGGTGCAATGCTCTGCAGAGGCGATTTTGAGAAGCAAAAAAAAATGCAGCACAGCTAACAGCAGCCAGCACAGTACTGCACACGGATAAATATGGCCCTAGAAAGGACCGTTGAGGTTCTTGAAGGCTACACTCACTCCTAACACTCTCCCTGCCTATGCAGCACTTCTGTCCCTAATGCCAGGTGCAACGCTCTGCAGAGCCGATTTTGAGAAGAAAAAAAATGGCACTGCTAACAGCAGCCAACACACAGCTATCAGTGGCCCTTATAAGGACCTTTGGGGGGTCTTGAAGCCTACACTAACTACCAATTCTTTCCCTACAGCAGCTCCGGTACAAACAGCACTGTCCCTCAGCTAACTCACCAGGCATCTGAGCCGAACCGCGGGAGGGGCCGACTTTTATGTTCGGGTGACACCTGATCTTCCCAGCCACTCACAGCAGGGGGGTGGTATAGGGCTTGAACGTCACAGGGGGAAGTTGTAATGCCTTCCCTGTCTTTCAATTGGCCAGAAAAGCGCGCTAACGTCTCAGGGAAGGAAGTGAAAATAACCAGAACACCGCATGGTGTTCGTTACGAATAACGAACATCCCGAACACCCTAATATTCGCACGAATATCAAGCTCGGAAGAACACGTTCGCTCATCTCTAATAATAAATAAAAGGGGGGAAATGGAATGGCATGTAAACTGTTAAGTTTAAGTTATAATAAATGTATGTATTTCTTATCTTGATTGAATTAGCAGAATTAAAGGAGATGTCTCGAGGAAGCAGTGAGTTTTTTTTTTTGCCCAGTCCCCCTTATTCAGCATACAAAACTAAGCACCCGTTTAAATGACTTTTAAAGCCGATTTCTACTCACTGTTCCAGCGTTTCAGCAACTTTTAAAAACTTTTCCAAAGATGGCCGCCGGTTCTTCTCCCAAAGTGTACAGCCCTTGCTTCAGCCCGACGTGCGCGCTCCCGAGACGCCAGTCACGTGATTCTGTTGATGACATCATCTCTGGAGGCGGGGAATTCAAATGCTTGTAATCTCCATGGCAACCGGACGCCCCGCAGCCGCCGACCAGACGCCCCGCAGCCGCCGACCAGTCACCCACCGCCAGGCAGCAGGTAACCGGCGCTAGCCCCCGGCTCCCCAGCGCTAGACCCTCAGCCCAGGTGAAGGCCCCGGAGCCCAGCGCTAGTTCCCCCGGCCTAGCGACAGCCCCCCCATCGCAGCGACAGCCCCCCCGGCCTAGCGACAGCCCCCCCCGGCCTAGCGCTAGTTCCCCCGGCCTAGCGCTAGTTCCCCCGGCCCAGCGCTAGTTCCCCCGGCCTAGCGACAGCCCCCCCATCGCAGCGGCAGCCCCCCCGGCCCAGCGACAGCCCCCCCATCGCAGCGGCAGCCCCCCCGGCCCAGCGACAGCCTCCCCATCGCAGCGGCAGCCCCCCCATCGCAGCGACAGCCCCCCCGGCCTAGCGACAGCCCCCCCCATCGCAGCGACAGCCCCCCCCGGCCTAGCGCTAGTTCCCCCGGCCTAGCGACAGCCCCCCCATCGCAGCGGCAGCCCCCCCGGCCCAGCGACAGCCCCCCCCATTGCAGCGGCAGCCCCCCCGGCCTAGCGACAGCCCCCCCGGCGCAGCGACAGCGACGACAGCCCCCCCAGCGCAGCGGCAGCCCCCCCCCCCCGGCGCAGCGACAGTGACGACAGCCCCCCCAGCGCAGCGGCAGCCCCCCCGGCCCATCACTTACCTGGACGGCAGGACAGCTGGGCGGCTTCTCCGGACAGCTGGGCAGCTCTGCACCTTCCTCTAACAGAGGAAGGTACAGAATGGCCGCTCCAGCGCGCTCCCGAGCAGTGACAGCTCATCTGCGCATGCGCAGAAGAGCTGTAGCGGAGAGCACACTGAAGCGGCTCGTGCTGAAAGGAGAAGACCGGACTGCGCAAGCGCGTCTAAAAAAGCAAGCTGCCAGCGAATTTAGACGGAACCATGGAGACGAGGACGCTAGCAACGGAGCAGGTAAGTGAATAACTTCTGTATGGCTCATATTTAATGCACGATGTATATTACAAAGTGCATTAATATGGCCATACGGAAGTGTATAACCCCACTTGGTTTCGCGAGACCACCCCTTTAACTTAAAAACAGGAACTATACAGTTGGAACAGTTGGAATCAGGAGTTATGAGACAAGAACTTAGTTTATAAAATATGTTGAAATGTCATGACATCCCTGACGGCATCTGTTTCCTTGTCTTAAATTGTCGCCCACACGAGTCTTATGACTGTTAAGACTGTTTTATCAGCAGACAGTAATATTTCTTGATCAATAGTTTTACAATAACGAACTTACATGACAATGGCTTTTTTTTCCTGTATAAAAGCTTGTAATATCTTTTAATAAACAGAACTCTCATGAGTTCTCTCAAATGAAGAGCATTCTGCTGTGACACAAATTCAGCGATTTCGTGCGATGCAACGCAAAGGAAGGCTCCATAGGGAAACATGGGCTACAAAACAAGGCAAATTGCGGCATTATTCGGCATGCCGTAAATTTTTTTCTCGCAATGTAGCAGCTTATAAAACATAACTAATGGGAAGGAATCCATAGGAAAGTATGGGCTGCACATACATGCGATTTGTAGCACTGTCGCATCATGAGAAAATCGCACAATTTTTTTTTCTGCCTATGTGAGGTCATTTCCAACTTTAACCCCATTTGCAACAAATCCTCCATCAATTTCTTTTGCTTCAGAGATTCTTCCAGTATGTCCTGGTGTTTTTCACTTTCACTCTCAGAAGTTTATTTCAATTGCCCAGACTTTCTCTTCCTATCCTTGCTTACAGCAGCTTGCTCTTCCATTTACTTTATTGGATCATTTTCACCGAGTCAATCTTCTGAGGTGCTCGATTTCAGCTTCCTTCTGCTTCATAGCCACCTCAGCCTCCCGCAGAACTTCATTTTCAGGAGGGAACACTCCTCCTGCAGAACAATGCACTGGTGCTCAATGTAATTTAACTCTGTCTTCATGTGCTTTAGCTCTTGTTCAGACCACTGTTTGTAGGCAGCAGATTCTTCACATAAGTTTTTTCTTTCTCTCTACCTCTTCTGTTAGTCTAGTACTAATCTGATGTGATGGCTTAGCTCAGCCCTGGCCCTTTTTACCTCTTGCTGAAGCTTACTTCCTACTCTCTCTGGGTTGTCATTAACTACTTCTTCCCCATCCCCATATTGAGCTACCTCTTCAACAGAATCTAGGGATATAACACTATTGTGTCCAATTCCCCTGTAGGAGTGCCATTTTTTTATTGGTCTAGTCACTATCCCTTATATCAACTATATTAGAGGCTGCAGAGTTAAAAACAGTATCTTCAGTATATTCCTGTACCTCGTGTGTCTATATCATACACTCTGTAAAAAAAACATTTAGATGGAGTTGTCATTTCACTACAAAGCTCAGTATGCAGTTATATCTCAGGTAGATATGGAAATGTTGAGAGCTGTGGCGTGATTAGATGAACCGTCTTGCCATCTGAGGCCCTAAAAGTGGTTCCACCCTTGGCATATAAAAAGGCTCTCAGAGACTACTCTTGTGTAGTGGGACCTCTTTTCTGCTTGTGTAAAGCTTGTCTTTACAACACAATCTAAGACTTTTCGCCCAGTTAACAGAGTTTGTGAGGGAGTACATTATTGGAATGTGAGAATCTGGATGGCCCGCATGTATCACATCTTGTAACCAAGCTAGAGGCGGTACAATAGGGTACAAGAGCCTCCATACCTGCCGGTATCACATCTTGCATCCAAGCTAGAGGTGGTACAACAGGGTACTAGAGCCTCCATGCCTGCCCGTATCACATCTTGTATCCAAGCTAGAGGTGGTACAACAGGGTACTAGAGCCTCCATGCCTGCCCATATCACATCTTGTATCCAAACTAGAGACAGCACAACAGGGTACTAGAGCCTTCATGCCTGTCCCTATCACATCTTGCATCCAACCTAGAGGTGGTACAACAGGGTACTAGAGCCTCCATGCCCACCTGTATCACATCTTTTATCCAAGCTAGAGGTGGTACAACAGGGTACTAGAGCATCCATGACTGCCTGTATCACATCTTGCATCCAAGCTAGAGGCAGGCCAACAGGTACTAGGGTCACCCTTCAAGTGTTCAGTTTTCTACAATGATTTTTCGTTTTGCTCTGATATTGTAATTACTTACTTATATCTACGTTACAATCACACGTAGAAAGTTTTATTCCACTCAGACAACTACATCTAGGGAAGAGATTGTTTTTTGACAATGAGTGCATTTGTTATACCTCACATACCGAGACATTTAGTTGCTATTCGCAACGGCACCAGTTTCATCTAACACTCTACTAGCTAGACTACTCCCTGGTTTGTCAGGACCAACAGTAACTTCATTACATTCAATTTCAACATTAATACATGACATTTTATTTCTTATTAGACTCTTCGGATGAATCGCCCCTTCAGTAACTCTAGGCAACAATTCAGGACCTACCATTGTTGAAAATGGTGAGCATGCGGAGTCTTCTGACTTACCAGCATTTTCCACATTCAGACTCTGTTCAAAGTCGGGTACACGTGACTCTGCAACCACATGCCTAGTCAGGTTGGCTAGCAACACTTTTTCACTGCTATTAGTAACCACATCTCTTTTAGCCAAGACACTCGCTGCACCGGTATGCTTTGCCCCAGCTTCTGGAGGCAAATAACTTGTGCCTCATTTATTTTAGTTTCAACTTTGGAAGCCAGTTCAGACCATGCAGTCTGCACAGCACCCCACTTGAAAAATGGCATATTATACTTTTCACTTTATGTTGTATTAGTAGCACCACATATACTCTGTGTGTGCCATTTGCATGTGATATTGTTGAATATGACACATTAGACAAAATATTTGCAACAGCAAGTCTATCAGTTTTTTTTTAAGTCTAATCTGCTGAGTATTAACCATCTTTTGAATAGTCTCACCACTCCTCGGGCTCTTCTGATAACGCAGCTCCTTCGATCCAAATGACAGACTGCTTTGGTCATAGTTCAGACCAGCAGATAACATAACTCCACCATTCTGGTCCTCTGTACCTCCAGTAAAGTCTCTATATGTGCTGATGACTGCCTCCTATCATCATTGGTCACTCCCGGTAACCGTATTAGACCATCTCGGTCCGCTTAACTTGATAGAATTAATATCACTCCAGTGGGGTTTTACTGGCTACTTTGCCACTAGACAACCATACATGCAAAAGTCCATATTTGGACATCCCAAATGGGGCTCTTTTTGGTCGACTCCCTTGACAATCAAACTTGGCACTTTTGGTCCAAAATCAATACATCCCAGACTTTTCCTTGGACTTTCATGCTCGTCACCTCCATAGCAAAAGTCCACCTGCCTCATAACACAGTAACAGAGACAGTCTCTCTAATTTGTGGAGCTGGCCCTTTAAATTTTGCAACTTGCAGCAACACTTACTGTTCCTGCAGTTATCTCTTCAACCCTCTTGGCTCTTTAACTACAATCACAGCACTCTCTTTGGGGGGCACAATCTTTTCTCCACCACATGTAACAATAGGGGATGAGTCACTCAATATGGTTGCCATCTTCTTCCCCTAAGATTGTTGGCACTACTCTCACAGAGCCAATAGGTGACCGGACTTCTTTAACTCTCCTGTTTCTGCCAGCTTTATTGCAGACAGCAATAGTTCACAAACTGGATGTTCACCGGTACACAAAACAATACCTGGTTGGCTGGCCACTAACTATACATTGTACGTCCCACACTGAATCGGCCTAGTGCTATAGCATTAGCATTTTCATATCAACACAGCTCATTAACCCACTCTGGGTTTTATGTCCTGAGAACTTCTCCATTGTCCATCTGAGTTTACAATCTGCAGTGTTCTTGTCTCTCTGAGACACAGGTTGAGTCTTCCCTTTCCTAACCAGTAGCTTCTAGTTGACTAGAGGTAGCCCTCCCACTCTTTAAACAAACTTTTATGAATGCAACTTAATTAATTAGTAGAGGCACTCCTCTGTCAGAACAGTGTTACTGAGACCTCTACTGGCCAACTCTGATATTGTCTTCTCACCAAAATCCTAATACAGGAACCTCTAGTGGTGACATCAGGTACTTTCTTATCACAATATGTAAATACATACTAGTTTTGATTCTTGCTCAGGTTTTCAATTAATTTTGGTAGGATTGTGTACTTTTGGATGGTGTAAGGGAAAGAATTCCAGATAGCTCTTAATTATCGCTGTATGATTATATACATCATGACTAGACTGCAGGATTGTTAGGCTTTAGCCCTTTCCAATCCACTGTCTGACCTCTAAAGACATTATGATTTAAGGCTGTACAGCTCCGATGTTAGAAGACATCCGTCGGGGTTCTCTTACTGTATATTGCCAGCCTCTCTGCTGTCAGAGCCTACCCAATGTGTCACCTCATGCAGTACTGGCTTTAGCCAGCAGATAGCGCCATTGTATAACGGCAGAAAAAGAGTAAACCCCCTAGAAAAACCAGGATACAAATTGGATTGGAAAGGGTTAATTTATGAGTCTTTCTAATCCTATGTGCATGCAATCATATTAACGTTTCTTCCTATTGCCACTTTTACTACTTCTCATCTTGCTCGTGAATAACTGCTGGTCTTGTTTTACAGATAACATTTCTGAATAGTATGTCCATTGCAAAGAGTTAATAAATCAAACACCAAAAAAATGTTTATTTTCAGAACTGCTTTGAAACCTGGTGAAAATTTGGCCTTGCGTATAAATAATTATAATGGACAAAATGATGTTATGTAGCAATCAGGCTTACTATCTCCTTGGCCCCAAAGCCAACGCTAGACAAAGTCCTGTAACTAGCATGTGACATTTCTAAAACTGGTGTCATATATAACCATATGTATGAAAATAAAAACGTAGGCTTCCATGTAGAATAATTGGGCTCTAAATCTTCTAGAAAAATCCCATAAATCACAAAAATAGACCGCATTAAAAAAAAAAAATAAAACAATTCAATGAAGCGGTCGACTTTCATTGCTATTCTGTAGCTTAAGCCTAAGGACAAGATGTCTTGAGACCTTTTAATGTCAGGTGACATGAAAAAAAATGATCCAGTGCACCCCCCACCGCCTGATGATAAGTAGTAATTACAACAATCATAATTCCTTTTTTATTACATTTTGCAGCAAGAGAGTGGACACTGTTTTCTATTAATGTTTCTGCCAAAATCTGGGGTATTTGTAGCAACAGGGCATTCACCTACTTAATTAGCTCAAGATAACCTCGCCATCACTCCTTGCCTCCCAGGAAAGCAACATGCAAAGCATAGATAATTAGCGGCAAGCACATACAGAGGCAGGTAACACTCTAATTGACTGTTTACTTGTTTAACAGGGATGGAAAGAGGAAAAAACTCAGAGGTTTCGTGGAAGAAGCAACTTAATTGCATATTTGACATTTTCACAGGCGGGTGTGAATAAGACAGATACAGGAAATAATAATGCCGGATAACATTTTAATTTTGGAGATGACAGCATCTGCCCTCCTTCTCTTTTCAAACTGTGTGGCTTTTAAATTACTGTACAATTTGGGGGGTTTCTTTCTGTGGTCCCTAATTAGTCGCAATCTCTGGATGCCTTGGAAGAGGCCATTGTTAAAGATCAAGATAGAAAATGCAGAGAGGATGATATTTGAAAAGTCTTTGCCTGTGCTTTACTTCATATCTCGAGTGTATAATAAGGGTTTGGAGAAATTGCAGTATCGAATTCAGCGATGATTATAATTTACACTAGTAATTATTAGGAAATTATAGTACCAGTATTTGAGGTGGCGCAATGCACCACACAGCTTTGCTACATGGTACGTTACACACACAGCTGTACTAGATTCATCCTGACCCCCACGCATCACACACACAGCATATGACAAACACAGCTCTGATACATCCTGATTCACACACACACAGCTCTGCTACATGGTAAAACCATTATGATCCCCACACATCACACATACAGCTGTACTACATCTATCTTGATTCTCACACATCACACACATAGCACATGATGCTCTCTGCTACATCCTGATTGACACACACACAGCTCTGCTACATAGTATTTCCATTTTCCATTATGATTCCCACACATCACACACACAGCTCTACTACATGCATCCTGACCCCACACATCACATAAAGCACATGACAAACACAGCTCTGCTACATCCTGATTGACACACACACACAGCTCTGCTACATAGTATATCCATTATGATTCCCACACATCACACACACAGCTCTACTACATGCATCCTGACTAGAGATGAGCGAGTATACTTGCTAAGGCATATTACTGGAGCCGAGTATCTTACCGCTCGTCTCTAAAGATTCGAGGGCCGGCAGGGAGCGGGGAGCAGCGGAGAAGAGCAGGGAGGAACGGAGGGGAGATCTCTCTTTCCCTCTCTCTCCCCCCCCCCCCCGCAACTCACCTGTCACCCGCGCTGGCCCCCGAATCTTTAGAGACGAGTGGGGAGATACTCGGCTAAGGCACTACTCGCTTGAGTAATGTGCCTTAGTGAGTATACTCGCTCATCTCTAATCCTGACCCCACACATCACATACAGCACATGACAAACACAGCTCTGCTACATCCTAATTCACATACAAACAGCTCTGCCATATGGTACAACCATTATGATCCCCACACATCACACACAGCACTACTACATTTTGAGTCCCACATAAGACAAACACAGCTTGACTCCTCCCATGGCTGTGACATCATCACAGGTCCTTTAGCTCACTGGATCTCTATGGTGGTGGTAGGTCAGTGTCTTCTGTCAGGACTGCTGAGTTGTGTCTGAGATAATAATGGCTTAGTTGTATTCTCATCTTGTTAGTTTTGTCCTCCTCTTTTCAAGAGCCTTAACTTTGTTGTACTTCTGTGGGTCAGACTCTGTGTTTTATATATCATATAGGACCTGTGATGATGTCAGTGGGCAGAGCATGAGAAGGACTCACATATAGTACTTTCCACATTCTGCAGAATGGTTGCTTGCTCCCACAGCAGTAATGTCACCGCAGGTCCTTTAGCTCATCGGATCTCTGTGGTGGAGGTAGGTCGGTGTATTCTGTCAGGACTGCTGAGTTGTGTCTTCTGAGATAATAACGGCTTAGTTGTATTCTCGTTTTGCTATTTTTGTCCTCCCCTTCCAAGAGTCCTAACTTTGTTGTTCTTCTGTCGGTCAGGCTCTTGTTTTATATATGCTGTAGGACCTTTGATGTTATCACCAGGGGGCAGAGCGATGATGTCATCAGGGGTGAAGCATAACAAGCACTCACATACTCACTAACAAGGGGTCATTAGTAGTTCGATTTACTGTGATTATTAGTAATCTAATTACAACACTCTGCCTAGAATAAACTACCGTTTCCCCAAAAATAAGCCCTACCCTGATAATAAGCCCTATCCCTATTTTCGGGAGGGGGAGGGTTTATTTACTGGGTATATTGTGTTGTCTTATGTTATTTACAGGGTATGTTGTGTTGTCTTATGTTATTTTCAGGGTATATTGTCTTATGTAATTTGCAAGATATGTTGTTTTGTCTTATGTTATTTACAGGGTATATTGTGTTGTATGTTATTTACAGGGTATATACTATGTACTACCGGTCATAGTACCCGAGGTGCAGTGGTGCGGCACAGGGGAGCCCCGATTCATAGTGACCTCCCCTGGCTGTTGTGATCTGGTGCGCTGGCTCTGGGTGCGCACTTTTGTGAGCATGCGCCTAGTTAGCTGGGTTCTGGGGATGCAGTGGGTTACCGCCCCGTGCTGCATTCCTGTTAACATGACACCCTGGTGCGCTCACTCTGCACTCGCTGCTTGTTGTCTGGGTCTCTGCTCTGCACTCGCTGTTCTATGTCTGGATCTCAGCTCTGGACTCTCTGCTGGATGCCTGGGCCTCTGCCTGTCTTAGCAGGCAGTGGGGGCTGTTCTCCCAGCATCCTGGGAT
Organism: Eleutherodactylus coqui; assembly: GCF_035609145.1. Lineage (NCBI taxonomy): Eukaryota > Metazoa > Chordata > Amphibia > Anura > Eleutherodactylidae > Eleutherodactylus > Eleutherodactylus coqui. The sequence continues at coordinate 473,963,844 of NC_089837.1, read as the reverse complement.
TGGCTCCTGTTGCTGTCAGGCTCCACGCCCCAATCAGCAGCTGGGGCGGGAGTTCTGACAGCATTTAAACCTTTCAGTTCCTGCCCTGCACTGCCAGTGTATGTTTGGTCTTCCACTACACCAGCAATTTCGTAATCTAATGCTTTGTTGTGACCTGCTTGCTTTGGACCTGACTTCGCCTTCACCTGACCCCTTGTACTGTGTTTTCTCCAGTTACCCACCCGGATTGCCTGACCTGTCTCTGACTCCCACACCCGCTTTCCTAATGAGCCTAGGGACTGTCACCCAGTTGTCGACCTGGGGCCTAGCCCAGGGCGGCAAGTAGGTAGGGACAGGGGTAGCAGGTCGTTTTCAGGGACTTCCAGGACCCCGACCCTAGTACCTTGACAGTCTTATGTTATTTACAGGGTATATTGCGCTGTCTTATGTTCTTTACAGTGTATGCTTCACTTTGAATCCTATTTGACAGTTATTAGATCTAGCTAAAGGCCCTTTTACACTGGACGAGTATCAGGCAAACGATGCCTGACACTCCTAATGGCATTTCCGTGCTCTCGTGCTCCTGCATGGGATCTAGCAGAGCTGCTTGCTCACGCAGCGGCCAGCAGCGGGGCAGGGCAGTGCAGGAGATTACTCTCTTCTCGCTCCCCCGCCCCTCTCCATTGAGATCTCACAGTGGCCGTTCGCTATTGAACGTCCGCTGTTTAAACTGCTCGATGAGCGATGAGTTTCATCGCTCATCTTTTATGCTGCATAAAAGGTGGATGATCAGCTCATCGCTCATCGTGCAGTTTAAACAGCGGATGTTCAATAGCGAACGGCCACTGTGAGATCTCAATGGAGAGGGGCGGGGGAGCGAGAGAAGAGAAATCTCCTGCACTGCCCTGCCCCCCTGCTGGCCGCTGCGTGAGCGAGCAGCTCTGCTAGTTCCCGTGCAGGAGCACGGGAGCGTGGAGACACAGGTACGAGCGTTGGGCATCGTTTGCCTGACACTCGTCCTGTGTAAATGGATCTTACGTGGGTTTTATATAAATAAAGCTTAAACGGGTATTTCCAAAATCAAATTTTATTGTCTATCCATAGGATAGGTAAGAAAAAGTCTGATCAGTGGTGTTGTCACCACTGAGACCCCCGTGAATCGCAAAAATGTGAGCCCCATGTCTCTCTCTCTTTCTAACTGTGGGCTCAATGCACCCCTTGCAGTGAGGAGGAGGCTGAATGGAAGTTGAGTATATGCAGTGCTGCTCCATTCATTTTCAATGGGACTGCCGGAGATAGCCAGGCACTTGGCTTTTTTCGCCAGCCCTACTGAAATGAATGGAGCGGCACTGCATATATGCAACCGTCACTTCATTCAACGACCACATTACTGCAGGGGGTGTAGAGCGCCCACAGTGAGGAGGAAAAGGAGAACATGAGAACTCCGTTCTCAGGATTAGTGGGGGTCTCAGCGGTGGGACTCCCACTGATTAGAATTGTATTACCTTATACATAGTCAATTTTGGGACTACACCTTTAGTCATCATATTAAACATTTTCTAACTAGTAATATGCAGTATTTGGTATTTCAATTCACACCATTTCAAGGTATATGTTTGCTGTCCATGAATGAAGACACTTCTGCTTATATTCACAAGCTGCAAACAATGCAAACTTAGTTCTGCTGTCAGCTGAGAAGTGGATGCATCTTACTACCAAGGACTATTGATTTCCACAAAGCAGTGGACTATTGAGTAAAAAGTCAATGTTGCAGCTACAGAAGAAATGTAGCATTAGACTAGGAACACACTATGACTTTGGCTGCGCGACTCGTTAAACAGCCAAATCTTGCAGTGTGGCTCTGCTATATTGCAAGTAATAGAAGTGAATGTGCTCATGCTGCAACCTGCAAGTTATTGCAACACCACAGTCAGCAGGAATCTGAATCTACAGGATTTATGTGCGACAACATTCACTTTCCTTGAAATCCATGGCCATATGATGTGTTGCACAAAGGTGCTTTGTAATCCTAGCCTTACATGGTGCCCATTCAAACCAATGGACAAATGCCTACACACCAGGTCTGTTAGGGTGGGAGATGCTCTTTGCAGGGTCTCTCTGCGTGGGCTTGTACAGGAGGTTTCTGATGTCAATTTGCCCAAATAGTTCTAGATGGATTCATTTCCAAATTCTAATAGGGAACTATATATTTCTGTCCAAAATGAAAAGTGCATCCTATTGAAGAATAGGAAAACTGTTAATAAAGCTTTAATCACAGGAAAAAATGATCTGTGCCTGGTTAGGCACAGTAAATGGGGGCTATAATGCCATTTGACTGCTGCAGCCCCTGATTAAGATTAAAGGGGTTGTCCCGCGAAAGCAAGTGGGGGTATACACTTCTGTATGGCCATATTAATGCACTTTGTAATGTACATTGTGCATTAATTATGAGCCATACAGAAGTTATTCACTTACCTGTTCCGTTGCTAGCGTCCCCGTCTCCATGGTGCCGTCTAATCTTCAGCGTCTAATCGCCCGATTAGACGCGCTTGCGCAGTCCTGTCTTCTGTCTTCTGAATGGGGCCGCTCGTGCCAGAGAGCGGCTCCTCGTAGCTCCGCCCCGTCACGTGTGCCGATTCCAGCCAATCAGGAGGCTGGAATCGGCAATGGACCGCACAGAAGACCTGCGGTCCACCGAGGGTGAAGATCCCGGCGGCCATCTTCACAAGGTAAGTAAGAAGTCACCGGAGCGCGGGGATTCGGGTAAGTACTACCCGTTTTTTTTTTTTTATCCCTGCATCGGGTTTGTCTCGCGCCGAACGTGGGGGCTATTGAAAAAAAAAAACCCCCGTTTCGGCGCGGGACAACCCCTTTAAGTAATGGAAATGGGGTGGAGTGATGGGAGTAGTTGGTGCAGTTAGCACTGGCAGAACAGCTAATAGGGGTGCACTTAACATAAAAATCAACTTTCTAAACTGTATGAGCGCGATATTGGGCTGTGACTTATGGCCTGAGATTGAAAACAATGGGAGATTGGGTGTGAGGGCACGCCCAAAGATATGACGGGCCGCCATTTGTTTCCAGCATCAGGGTTATTTCAGATGACCGTATATCAGCTCGGTTTTCACACCAAGCCGATATATGGTGTCCTTGTCTGCAGGGGGAGGAGGATGGAAGAGCCAGGAGCAGGAACTGAGCTCCTGCCCCCTCTCCGCCCCTCTCCACTATTTGCAATAGGAGGGGGCAAGATGGGGGTGGAGCTAAGTACCAGCGCTTAGCTCCGCCCTGTCCCGCTACTCCCATTGCAAATAGTGGCGAGGGGCGGGAGCTCAGTTCCTGCTCCTGGCTCTTCCATCCCCCCCCCCCCCTGCAGACAAGGACAACGTATATCGGCTCGGCGTGAAAACCGAGCCGATATACGGTCATCTAAATAAGCCCTCATAGTGTGATGTGATGCAGAAAAACATCGCTCATGTGTATGACCCTATTCAAAAAAATGGGGTTCATATTTCTGTGACTGACACTGCACAAAACTCGCACGATTTTCTCACCCATGTGACTGCACCCGTAGTTGGTTGTAAAAATTCCCCTCATTAGCCTTGATGAATATTGGCTCCCATCTAATCCTACCAAATTTTCAAATTCTAGGCTGTGGAGTATTGGCATTATTAAACTTGATTATTCTTAGACACTGGAAAACTACTGACATCCCTAAAATAGGAGAAACTATCACTTTCATCAACCAAACATATATGCATGAAAAAATATCGGCAAGTAACTCATTTAATCTTTCGAAATTCCTCCTTATTGTCATATTCCGCTACTCTTGTAGAGTCCCATGTTGTATGTTTATCAGATAACCGATAACCCACAGCAGCTGTCTATAACATTTCTCTTTGTTTTACCTGATACTACTTATTCACCTACTTTTCCCTTTTACATTAGTTTAAACCAATAGATGTTACATTCACTCTATAACTTATCGAATTCACAATACATTTTCTATGTCTATTGGATTGCTACAACCATATTTCCTTATTATTGTATATATTAACTTGTTATTTGTTTTGTACAGTTGAGAAGGGAATTGTGGTGATAATTTGTGGTGGTCTCTGTCTAATTTGATTGAAAATAACAACATTCTCTTTGTTGGCTACTATCATTAGAAGGCCTGTGGTTTGAACTTCCTCTAGTACTAACTTTAAGCTTGTCTAAAAGTTCTACATCTGCCACTACAAAGGAGAATTTCCATGTGTGAATCATTGGTACAAGCAGTGGCATGCCACCAATGGCGGCAGACCATAGAAACACTATGGGGCCCATGGAGCTGTGGGGCTCAGGGCTAGATGGTCCTATTCCAACTGATAAACCACTTACTGGGTCCCACTCCCTAAACTCTGCATGGCATTATTACTCACTCCTATTGCCTGACACCGTGTACTCTGTACATAAGATGACTCCTTCCCATGGTTTTGGCTTTCAAGAGTACAGTGTGTGTCAGAGCCCATGGCAGGAGTCAGGTTACCCAAAGAGCCTATGGCATCAGACATCAGTTGTGAGTAATGATGGTTTTATTTCCAACTGGAGTTTTGGGGGCCACAGAGGGAGGAGTATTACTATCTGTAGCTACCAAGAGAAGTACTAGGGGGTACTATTACTAATTGTGGCCACAGAGGGAACACTATTACTAATTTGAGTTACAGAGTTGGCACTATTATTTTATGAGGGAACAGAGAAAGCACTATTACTTTGTGTGAGCACAGAGGGAACACGAGTTTTATTGCTAGATCACTGAGAGGTACATTAGAGGTAAAGAGAAGATGTAGAGAGTCTGCAGAGATGAGTTGTGGCTAAAAGAAGTCTTTATGGGCGTCTGGGCACAGGTAAAGAGGAAAACCAAAAACAGATAACGCAAATCAGAGAAGCCATCATATGTGATTACTGGTAGTATCTGCACTGGAATCACTATCACTATGTAGAAATGCTATCTGACTATTGTGTGACAACTGCATTATTTATAAGTATACTAGAGTTGAGCTCCTGTATCTGAGCCCACCATGTTATACACATTTTTTTTTCGAGGGGAGGGGGGAGGTATGGGTGGGCAATTTTGAGTTTTGCTATGTGGCTCAATGTGTTGTATTTACACCCCTTAGGTGTAGAAGTTTATTTATTGGCTGTGATGGTGCTTATTACTAGGTTAGTTAATATTAGGGAAACGTGAGAAACTGGACATTTGAGTCAAGTATATGAAATTATCGGCAAGGTTCAGAGCAGAGATATAAGGTATAATTTTAAAAAAATGGATTTGATCTAATTGTTATAATTCCTCTCTTATTTATGTAGTGTCCCTTGAGCAGTTTATGAACTTGTTTTTTTTATTAGTGCAATGTATCTTTCTCTCCAGAAACTTTTTACTGGATACTTTTTGATCTGATTTATAGACATGCCATCTTTATTGTGACAGCTTCCTTATTTATTATCCATTTATGCAAAGTGTTGTCTTGGCTGCTATCAGTGAACATCTCTACTAGGACTTAGATATTTTTGTATTCTTGCTAAGTTCATACTATGTTTGGACTCTAGTTTTTCAATATATAAAAGGAAGTTCTGCAGACCTACAATATGCTTATAGCAAACCCCAGACATATATGCTTGGTTGATACACATTCCTTTAATTCAACAGAAATGAAAAGAATACTCCACTATGCTCAAAAACATTATGTAGTATATATCATAGTGTAGGTTTTTTTTACGATGGAATTGAAAAAGTTCAGTATGCGACTATATAGGCCAGAGGCGTAACTTGAAGCTCCCGGGCCCCGATGCAAAACGTGTAACAGGGCTCCCAACTATAATGCTTTACTCATAGTACTGGGCTCCCTATATGGAGAAGAGAGGCCTTATGGGCCCCCTAAGGCTCCTGGGCCCGGGTGCAACCGCATCCCCTGCATCCCCTATAGTTACGCCCCTGATATAGGCGTATTGTGCAGTTAAAAAGTTTGACAATAAAGCAAATATGTGTGTTATTTGAAAAGGATTTGCCATGTATTATTACATCAGAAGTAGCCAAGCAGTAGCCAAGATTAAGGCTTTCTCACACAAGCATTTTAGTGGGCGTATCTTCCGCACGGGCAGTACGCAACAGTGCGAAATGCATTGCATACTGCTGTATGCCGACGACTCCCCATACACTATCTTGGCCTGTTTGCATGCATAATACGCGTCAAGATAGAGCATGTTGCGTCCTTATTTGCACATGCATGTTGCGTGCTGTGTGTAAGAGGTATCGTTAAAAGTAATGTAAAGTTTATTACCGCGTATTACGCTTACAAAACCTACAAGCATAATAAAAAAAAGCTCTTGTGAGAGAGCCCTAGTTTACTTACAGAAATACATGCACTTTTCTGTTTTGTTGTGTTGGTTACTTTTGTAAATGTGACAACACTTACTGCAGCCATTTTGGTTGTCACTGATGTTTTAGAAATAGGTGATAAGCTGCCATTTCTTCATAGCAGTTTGATTCTAGCAGGTAATTCTAAAGTGAAATCAAAACGGCTGCACTCCCAGCCTTGCAGCCATGGTCCCACTGACTGCGTCGTAGCTTTTCATTTCTCTCTACTCCATCTCCATAGAGTCCCCTCCCAGAGCTTTGAATCTGTTAAGTGGGTGGTTCTCAAAGCTCACTGTCTATTAAATCTGATGTAATCCATCGTGGAGACCGACTACTTGACAGATTCAAAGTTAAGTCAAAAGTTATGTTCTGGAGCACTCAAGAATTCTGCATCACCAAGACTGAATAACAACTAACAAGAGTAATAGCCCCACTTAGAATGAACTGCAACTACTAAACTGAACGAGCTTTCAGGATAAAAGGTGATTGGATAGTTATCGGAGCATAATTAAAATCTATTTAAACATCCAGGAAATCAGTGTCACATATTTCAGATGCCTCTTTAATCATTTATGAGATACTGTAACCATCAAGCACTATGTGCCACTGTCATGTGGAAAAAAAGAATAGTAAAACATTTTCTGATTTAATCAATGTGGTCTGCAACTATTTCTAAATTGGGGAACAATTACACATATATACTGTAGTGATGTAACTGGAGTAATCGAGCTTTCTTTACCACACTGTCCAGGGTAACCTATAGGAACACACTATTATGACTACATTGGTTACCATACCATTAAAAAGTAGGAATAGGTCTAAATTCCTATATCACATGATAAAGGCTGCATGTTATGGTAAGTCCATACTTAAAATTACAGCGCAAGAAGAAAAGACAGATATATAAAGCTATACATAAACAGGCAGGCGATGAATGTAAAGCCATTGACACAACATGTTGGCGGCTGTCACTGTATCATTTCATACTGGGGAAAAGCTCAGCTGTACAGAGGTGAGAGGACAAGAGAGGAATGGAAATTGACAGTATCTTCTGACATAGCCACTAGGGATTTGAAATTCTGTGACAGACCCAGGACGTTTGATACAACAGCTGTGCTATTAGATTTGCAAGTCAAAGCAGGAGCTTGTGTTTGCCTGCAAGAAGGTTGGAAGTGTGTGGATGATGGGGGCGAAGAAGCAAGAAGGGAGTGCCAATGTGCCATATAAGTTATTTCTAGCTTATATCATTTTGATCTTCCTAACATTTTTTAGGCCAGTATGTCCATCTTTTGGGAAAATTAATCCAGTATTGAAGATTGACCAGCCAATGGGACATTCCAATACAGCTAATAAAGCACGAATAGAGATCTTCACAGTGAATAGTTTCAAAATAGGTGCATAAGTATTAAAGGTGCTGTCTCACAAGGACTTAAGATGAGTGATCTTTTGATAGTTCGGTTTGGCTGGTTCGCCAAACTTTTACAAAAGTTTCAGTTCAGTCTGAATTAGTTCAACATAAACCGGAGGTTCACCAAAAACCCTATAACTGGTGTATAGCACTCTCAAAAGCCATAAAAGCCTTGCCTAACACTCAGAGTGATATATAGGGCTTTTATAGCTCTTTGACAATGTTATACACCAATGTTCAGGATCAGTGTTGAGTGCACTAAACCAGTAGAACACTGTTTCTGGTAGAACTTTGCTAAAAGATCAGTTTAGGTTTATGTCAAACCGAACTTTTACCTGAAACAGGGTTCTGCTGGTTGGATTCGCTCAACATTAATAAGGACAATTGTAGTTCATATATCCTATTAGGGCATGTAGACGAGATCTCTTATTCAGGACCCCAGAGTGCAAGAATAGCTCCTGCTCTAGTGGAGTTCAGCCATCTTTGTATTCCATAAACTGCTTGCAATCTGAATAGTCGACATATAATACTTCATCTTTCCTCGATGTCCATGGCAGCATTACAGCAGCTGTTTGCCTACAAGGCTGGGAGGCAGTTTCTGTTGAGGCATCTCCTTTAGGAAGGTGAATAATAATTGTGATAATGGAAAAGTTTACAGGGCTCCTTAGAAGAATCACTGTGTTTAAAGATTCCCGCAGTAAGTTCTCTAGTTTAAAGCTCTTGAAACTGCTTAATCAACCTATGAAACAAATATATTGTAATTTAAACATATATTCAGCTGATTCACAGCTAGGGGCTAACTATATCTGTACCTCTCAAGACTAGACCTACATGGCAGCTTTGGCCACAGCTTCGTCATTTGCAGTGTAAGTAAAATCAGAGTTAGGGTCCCTCCCGCATTTGTCTCTGTTCGTCTTTATGTTTAAGTTCATATGTGTTTGATGTAGGTGTTGGTTTCATCAACCTTGATGGAGTCTGTTTGTTTGTCCTCCTAGCCTGCTGTATGTGATGTGATTGGTGTTTGAGGGGTTAGGGAGGAATTTAGAAAAAAGGAGAGAGAAGGAGAACGTAGGGTGTAGTCGGGGGAGGAGGTGGTATGCACTGAGGTCAGCGGCGTTGACACTCCTGCCGTGGCTCAGCCTCGATCCAGTCTGACATGCCAGGAGGCTTATCTCCTCCAGGCACTGGAGCTCAGGGCATGCCACCTGGGAAAAAAGTTGGAGTATGGTTTTCTCATACTTCCACGCTGAACTGCATTGCCAACGGAGGAACAAAATCCACCAGAGCTAGCACAGGGTGCTGAGAAGTAAGAGACAAGGAGAAAAAGCATTTGAGAATTCTTTCCAAGATAGGAGTGACTGCCCCAAGAGACTGTCCATCAGATAACTACAACTGAGGATGTGTGTGCCTTGGGGGGAAAAAGGACTCCTTGTTTTCAAATGTGTTGGAAAAGTGTGGAAGGAAAGCGAGCGTGTCAAAAAACGTGGTACTTAATTTGTTCAAGAAGCACTTGTTTCTTATTGAAAAGCAAAGCACTTATGTTGTACTGAAGAATCAAGAGTTGAAACTGTGAGTAAAAGAAAACTGAGTGCCACGAGTTTTGAAAGACATTGTGGTTGTAGATTTATTTAATGCGAGTGACTTATCACTCATCTAGGGGCACTGGCGTCACAGACACAATCTGGAACTAATCCTCGGTAGTAAGGACTGCTTTATCTTATCAGCAGCTGAGTTGGGATGTACTTCGGCTCGCAGGAGAGGGGACGGTAGTGCCACCGTGAGACACCGCCATCTTGTATCCTGCCATCGCCCCGGCTGAAGACCTGGCTCTTGGTCGCTGCAATTGCATGTGAGGAAAGCATGTGCATTGCAGGCAAATTTGCAGTGTAGCCTTAGCCATTGAAGTTAAAGTTTCCTTTAGTGTAATACAAAGTGGATCACGGAAAAGTAGACCGCCTCCAACAATACTGCAACAGGAAGAATAAGCAAATGGATTGCATCTTCCAAAGCTATATTGACTTACCCACATGTTACAACAGATGCTGAAAGTGGTCCCTGTTCACTTCTATGCACCTCTTGACACATTGCAACATGCTGACTGATGGTGTCTGTAGCACTTCAACGGTGATGCTACGGATAGTGTTCATGATGTTTTCTTTGAGTTCGTCTAGGTATGATTATTATTGGTATATAATTTCTGCTTTAAATTTCCCCACAGATGGTATCTATAACCCCTTGCTCAAAGTTCGTTTTGCCATAGACACTTCATGAACCCATGCCGAGGTATAGGAGGGGTGGCATGTTGCCCCATCTTGTTAGAAAAATCCGTACATTCTTTCTTTTGGTGTTAGTTGGTTGTAAAACTATTCCAACATGTCGAAATAAGCCACAGTATTTACAGCATTGGGTCTACTATTCGTGTTCCTGACACGGCGCACCAAACACCAATTTTCTGGTCGTGCAGTGGTGCTTCGAGAGTCATGTGGGGATCTTCAGTAGACCAGTACCTCGTATTCTGTGAATTCACGTGACCTGAAACCACTCTTCATCAGTCATAAAGCACAGCAATGGGTCCAAAAGTCCTCGAGTAAGCATAATCAGCAGCCAAATACCGTAATTTACACGTTTTGCTTTATCGAGCTCTTTCAGTTCCTGCATACATTATTCTTCATGCTTTCAGGGTCAGAGATTTTCACACTCGCCAACATGTCGTTCACGATCAAGGTGTAGGTTTCGTCATTTTTGCGACAGACCCGGTTTGGCACTTTTTCTGAACTAGGCTTTGAATACGATATTTAGCAGACATGTTACCTGGGTAACGTGTCTTTATTGCCCATAGCAACCAATTACAGAGCAGCTTTCATTTCCTATACTGCTGAGGTAAAATGAAAGGGCTATGGCCTCTTGCAAACAGTGGGGTACCTGAATCAGAGGTGGGCTACTTCCTTGTCTCACCCTGTATTATATTTTGCTTAACTGGTCACGGACTTCTCAAACAACTTGTGCTTATGTGATAATGTGCTAATGTCATAACTAGCCAAGTACAATTTATTTTACCTAAAATTATGTTTTTTTTGCTGAAATATTCCTCCAATGCGATAGCCACTAGTGGTCTCACTTTCTTCTAATTTGCAGTTAGCTGCCTGTTATTACGTGAAGACTTTCTCTAGTAATAGAAATAACAAGTCAGATAATAGGAAGGGTGATGAATGCTTCCCACTGAGGTCTATGGAGAGAAGGGGGGGGGGGGAGAGGGAAATAAAAGAAGGGACTCACAAAGACGCTGCAGCAGCTAGCTGATAAGTGATTACTGTTACTGACAGCTACTGAAATCATGCATATATATTGTGCAGTACTGCTGTATTATGTCTTAGTGATGCTTTTTATTATGAGGGTGTGTTACAGAGAGATAAAGAAGATATTCTGCTCCTCTCTGTGCTCAGTGTCTGGAGACATCATAACAGCTAGTCTCCACCGAGCAGTTCATAGAGACGAAGTCTGCAGAGGGGGTAAAAAGTAGTGAAAAGTGCAAGATACAAGTCATATAATGGTCATAAATAGTGCTATTTCTCATACACATACACAGCAGCTTATTCTGAAAAGTCACCTTAAAGGAAATTTGTCAGGTGAGGGAACGGAGGGTTCGGTAAGCTGTGTTTCATACTTACAGGTCCCCTGTTCCAGTGCTACGTCCCTATGAAGTTAGCGCGCACACACAGCTTGACTCTTTTCAGATGGTTCTGTGTGTGTTCTCTCCTGTATATTTCTATGGGAGAGTAGAGGCACACAGCTGGCTGAAAAGAGTCACACTGTGTTGGCCAACGTTAGAGACGCAGCATTGGAACAGGAGATCTGGTCAGTATGAACCTCCTCTCCCTGGACCCTCTGTCCCCTCAAATTTTTGGCCCCATAACATATTCTTTTGGGGTTAAAAACTGATGATAGGTTCCCTTTAAACATCAGGCATGCTTTAAAGTTCAGAAACCATTCAGGGTGACAAATAATAGAGTAAATACTTTTTAAGTTAAAGGGGTTGTCCCGAGGCAGCAAGTGGGTCTATACACTTCTGTATGGCCATAATAATGCACTTTGTAATATACATTGTGCATTAATTATGAGCCATACAGAAGTTATAAAAAGTTTTATACTTACCTGCTCCGTTGCTAGCGTCCTCGTCTCCATGGTGCCGACTAATTTTCGCCCTCCGATGGCCAAATTAGCCGCGCTTGCGCAGTCCGGGTCTTCTGTAGTCTTCTATGGAGCCGCTCGTGCCAGAGAGCGGCTCCGTGTAGCTCCGCCCCGTCACGTGCCGATTCCAGCCAATCAGGAGGCTGGAATCGGCAGTGGACCGCACAGAAGAGCTGCGGTCCACGAAGACAGAGGATCCCGGCGGCCATCTTCAGCGGTAAGTATTGAAGTCACCGGAGCGCGGGGATTAAGGTAAGCGCTCCGGTAAGCTTCCTTTACTTCCCTGCATCGGGGTTGTCTCGCGCCGAACGGGGGGGGGGGGTTGAAAAAAAAAAAAACCCGTTTCGGCGCGGGACATCTCCTTTAACTATTAATCCAAACATCCATATTTTTCCCATTGGTCCAAAAAACAAATATTTTTTTGATGTTTGAATTAAACATTGTATATTGAAGTGAATGAAGCCATTCAGCAAAATGTTGTACACTGATTGGTGTCTTTTAGATGAGACTTTTGGCCACAATGAAGAAATATAATGGAAAAGATCTGAATTTGAGGCTTGCTGTCAAATATAGTGCAGAAATACTATCCATTTAACGTCTTCTGCTCTGCAGACCTGCAGACTCTGCTTTATGGTTTTCAAGTATTTAATAAGTAGATTCTCATATGAAAAGGTTAAATCCTCATCATCATTATATCATTTCACAGCAGTTAGATAACAGATGCAAAACTGCATGATCAACATTATTCATACCCCCTGCCTGTCATTCTCCCCAGCCCACACAGACTTGCAAACAGCTTAAGCTGCAGCATTTTCTAACACCTGTCCTACAAAGAGCCCTTGACAAGAATGCTTCAGAAGGAGGGGAGATTTTTTTTTACAAATAAGCCTTATCAGACCTTACTAAATCCCCCTTAGAAATGCAACTAAACAATTGCAAATTGACACAACGTACAAAATACTGTAACTCCTAATGTAAATCATAAAAAGTAAAAGAAATAAGGCCATAGGGATATTTATATGTTATTTGCTTGTGAACCACCTATCTACTTTTTGTGTGGGTGGTCCGAATATGACAAGGTGAAGCAGAAGCCTTTTCAATTAATATATTGAACACGGGAGTATATACCGTGTTTCCCCGAAAATAAGACACTGTCTTATTTTTTTTTGCCCCAAAAAGGGCACAGTATCTTATTTTCGGGGGAGGCCTTTTACTTACCTGGTCCGCGACGTCCCGATTCCTCCTGATGGTTTCCGGTGGCAGCGATGCGGCGTCCTCCTGGTCTTACAGATGCCTTCTGCTGGCGATGGGGATTTGAATACCCCGCCTCCAGCAAAGCGAGCGCTGTGATTGGCTAATCGAGCCCTGGCAGCCAATCACAGCTGGCGCCCGATGAGCCAATCCCAGCCATTCAGTGATGTTATTGACTGAATGGCTGTGATTGGCTCATTGGGTGCCAGCTGTGATTGGCTGTCGGCATTTTATCTGCCAATCACAGCACTTGCTTTGCTGGAGGCAGGGTATTCAAAGCCCCTTCGCCAGCAGAAGTCAGTTGTGAGACGGAGGAGGACACCGCCGACACCTTGCCACCGATGACACCACTGGGACGTCGCCGACACCGCCAGGGACCTCGACACCACCCAGACACCGCCGTCGCTAACTTCGTCGGGACACCGCCGCCGCTGACTTCGTCGGGACACTGCTTACACCACCGGGACACTGCCGCCGTGGACCATGTGAGTTTTTTGCTTTTTTTAGTGGGGCACCCCAGATAGGTCCTATTTTTGGGGGAGGCCTTATATTTCAAGCCCCCCCCCAAAAAAACCTGATAGGTCTTACTATTGGGATAGGACTTATTTTCAGGGAAACACGGTATGTTATTGCAACAACACCAATTTGACACAAGACAACAGAAATGCACTTCACCTATAGCAGTAAACTTTCCCAGGTAGTTATGGTATTTCCAAATACTCAGATACCCCCCATGACTTACAGTAGGGACAAATTATGTAACAACCAGTCAGTCCAGTGAGCAAACCATAATAATATGAAGCATGTAGCTCACTAAGTAACTCAATCAGATGATGGTACAAATGAATGATGGTGATAGTAATCAGATAATGGAACAGGTGGTGATGATGAACAGATTAACATTAACTGAACTTAATGCTAGCTTTCTCTTAAGTCTTCCCCTAATGCATTGCTGATGATGACCTTAACACCAAACACCACTGTCCCTGAGTATTCGTACATTATCCGATAATGGTAACCCTCTCTGAAATGCTGTTCCTGACAAACAATAAGAGGATATTAAGACGTAAAGACAAGGAAATCAAACTGAGCAAAGCAGAACTAAGGAGCAAAAAAGGAACAGATACACAGAGTGAAAAATTAAACAAAACTACAAGAACTGAAGTCGTGATAACCACAGGAACAACACTGCACTTATAAGAAAGAAAGCTAGACAAGGAACAAGATACTAGCAGTATGCAGGAAATATTGGGTTTAAACACATAACTATCCTATAACCAGCAAAACATAGCAAAAGCCAGGAACTTTTAAAGAGAAGGTAGCCAATCTGGATCTCCCTTCGAAATGAGCCCAAGCTGCAGTAGTGTGGTCAGTTGACCAACTCTAATGGATCAACTGTGGAACAGTTGCCTAGAACCTGACCCCAAAACAAGCTGGAAGACAGGAAATAGCCAAACAGCAGGAGAATTCTTACTGAAAATGGCAGATACTATTCAGGAATTCTTCTCCCAATACATAAATAAAATAGATGCGTTATGCCTATGGCATGGTTTGCAGGAGCACCGAGGAATCACTGATTCATGCACCACCCAGTCACTAGGCACAACATAGTTAGGTTTTGCCCAGAGCATTTAATCTTAGTGGTGAAGTGACAGATCATGCTATTTAGAAATGAGGGCAAAACAAAATATCAGTTTCACTGTCTTATGATTCTTTGGGGCAGAGGGTGTTACCATACAGCGCGGCACGGGGTCCCGCGGTCGGCGCGCGTCACTCCGGCGTCGGCTCCGGCAGCCTGGAGCCCTGTGTCGAGGTTATCCCAGCAGCTTGGGACGGCCGGTGGGCGGCGGCATGGGCGTGTCCGCCCGTAGGGTGCCGCCCGCACTCCTCCGTTCTTCTTGTACAGCAGTGGGTGGAGTTGCCTCCTCCCACTCTCCGCCCGGGGGCGGAACCTTGTGGTTAAGAGACTGGCAGTGATGTGAGCTCACTGCCAGTTATTGGTTCTGCTTTCATCTAGTCAGTCTGTCTGCAGTTTACCTCAGCCAGTCCCTAGTTGTCTGTCAGCCCTGCTATCCTTTCTCAGCCTGTTTCTGTTGGTCCTGTTAGCCCCTAGTCTGGTCTGTCCCAGTCAGCACTAGTTGCTATTCAGGTCCTGTCTATCTGCCTGTTAGCTCCATCTCCAGCCCTGCTTGTACTTGTAAGTTCTGTTGGTTTGTTCCACCTGCCTCTTCTGTCGGCACTCTGTCCCCTGTTAGTGAGTTTCCATCTAGGTAGTCGCCAGGTCCCTAGCCAGCGCAGGGACCGCCGCCCAGTTGTCCGCCTGGGGTTAGCCAGGGCCGAGGCAAGTAGGCAGGGACAGTGGGGTGCGGGAAGATCAGGGCACCCCATCTGGCGCTCTGGGGGGCAGAGTGCCGTAACATAATAACTGGCCCTTAAAATACTTTTTTTTCATGGCGGCGATCAGCGCCCTTGCAAACCAGCTGCAAGACCTGGTGCCGGTGATCCGGGATTTGTCAGCTCGCATGGTGGCCCAGGAGCAGTGGGCGTTGTCGCAGGGGCAGAACGCCTTTACCAGTCCCGAACCCAAGTGCCCTCTCCCCGAGGTGTTCTCTGGGGAGAGGAACAAGTTCTTCGTTTTTCAACAGGCGTGTCGCCTGTTTTTTCGGATGCGTCCCCGTTCTTCGGGCTCAGAGGCCCAGAGGGTCGGGCTTATAATGTCCCTGCTGCGGGGCTCTGCCCAGACTTGGGCCTTTTCTATTCCCGAGGGTTCCCCCTCCCTGCAGTCGGTGGACTCCTTTTTTCAGGAACTCGGCGGCATCTTCGATGAGCCGGACCGAGTGGGGTTGGCGGTTTCACGGTTGCTGGCGCTGCATCAGGGGTCGCTTTGTGTGGAGGATTATTGCTCCAGTTTCAGACGCTATGCGGGCGACACTGCATGGAACGAGAGTGCCCTGAAGGACGTTTTTCTGCAGGGTCTCTCGGACGCGGTCAAAGAGCTGTTGATCTCCCATCCCATTCCCGGGTCCTTAAAGGAGGCCATGGAGCTAGCGGTGAAGGCAGCGTCATTGGTAGCGAGGATGGGTCAAAAGACAGTGGTGAATGGTTGGACATTGACTCGGAAGACGACCTGAAACATGACGATATGTCAACGGTTGGCCCTGAAGGAAATGGGGCAGCCACAGACTACCGAAGTCATGGACCTGAGGATCAGCCCATGGTGACCGCTCAGGAGGGTCACATTCTCGGGTTGCTACAGCGTTTTCACAGCCGCCTCCTGGATAAGCCTGGTCGAGTTTCCGGGGGCCCGGAGGTCCCCCGTCAGAGGGGGGGTAATGTTACCATACAGCGCGGCACGGGGTCCCGCGGTCGGCGCGCGTCACTCCGGCGTCGGCTCCGGCAGCCTGGAGCCCTGTGTCGAGGTTATCCCAGCAGCTTGGGACGGCCGGTGGGCGGCGGCATGGGCGTGTCCGCCCGTAGGGTGCCGCCCGCACTCCTCCGTTCTTCTTGTACAGCAGTGGGTGGAGTTGCCTCCTCCCACTCTCCGCCCGGGGGCGGAACCTTGTGGTTAAGAGACTGGCAGTGATGTGAGCTCACTGCCAGTTATTGGTTCTGCTTTCATCTAGTCAGTCTGTCTGCAGTTTACCTCAGCCAGTCCCTAGTTGTCTGTCAGCCCTGCTATCCTTTCTCAGCCTGTTTCTGTTGGTCCTGTTAGCCCCTAGTCTGGTCTGTCCCAGTCAGCACTAGTTGCTATTCAGGTCCTGTCTATCTGCCTGTTAGCTCCATCTCCAGCCCTGCTTGTACTTGTAAGTTCTGTTGGTTTGTTCCACCTGCCTCTTCTGTCGGCACTCTGTCCCCTGTTAGTGAGTTTCCATCTAGGTAGTCGCCAGGTCCCTAGCCAGCGCAGGGACCGCCGCCCAGTTGTCCGCCTGGGGTTAGCCAGGGCCGAGGCAAGTAGGCAGGGACAGTGGGGTGCGGGAAGATCAGGGCACCCCATCTGGCGCTCTGGGGGGCAGAGTGCCGTAACAGAGGGTCTGATATGGTGAAGAAGATAGGGAAGATAGGAACACTGCTGTTGTGGTGATAGTAGTGCATGAAATGCTAGTGATGTACACAGTGAATCTGAAAAGTCTTCAGACCCTTTCCTTTTTTTTCACATCTTGTTATGTTGTGGCCTTGTACACAATTTAAAATATTCTAGTTTTGCCTCATTATTCCGCACTCCATGCCCCAAAATGACAAAGTGAAACCAGAATGTTAGAAATCTTTGTAAATTTACCACAGGTGGACTCCAATCAAGATGTAGAAACAGCTCAAAGACGATCGAGAGAAATGGGAGGCCCCAGAGCTAAAATTCAAGTGTCGTACCAAAGGTTCTGAATATTTATGTCAATGCAAAATGTTAGTTTTTCATTTAAAGCAATTACAAAGATTTGTAACATTCTGTTTTCATGTTGTCCTCATGGGGTATTGAGTGCAGAATGTTGGCAAAAAAATAGAATTTAAAAAAAAAATTTGCCAAGACTACAAAATAACAAAATACAAAATAAGTGAAAGGGTCTTAAGACTTTCCGGACCCACTGTATATATATATATATATATATATATATAAGTTGTGTATGTGTATGAATCAGTATTTGAGTATTTAGCTCTGTTATGTGATGTATGCTTAACCTTGAGTGTCTAGATGGGTGAGTGTACACACTGTCTTTGGCTTAGTAGGTGAATGGCAGAGATCAATGCTGCAGTAATGACTCAGAATCAACAAAGTAAGTAGATTCAAATTTAACCCTTTCCAATCCACTGTCTGACCTCTGAAGACATTATGATTTAAGGCTTTACACCTCCGATGCTGGAAGACGTCCGTCGGGGTTCTCTTACTGTATATTGCCAGCCTCTCTGCTGTCGAAGCCTATTCAATGTGTCACCTCATGCAGTACTGGCTTTAGCCAACATATAGCGCCGTTGTGTAATGGCAGAAAAAGAGTAATCCCCCTAGGAAAACCAAGATTCAAATTGGATTGGAAAGGGTTAACATTTTCATACCCTTTAAAGGGCCACTCCACTGAAAAACACGTTTTTCAATCCCTGCCCCTTTCACATGATTGCATGTCACACTCTGGAGGTCTCCTCTGTGTATTCCATCCAACTCCCTGCAGCTTAGCTCCCTTATCAGCCACCATCTTGATGCTGAAAGACTTTGGTTTCACTTTCATATCTATCCCATGGTGCATCAGCACCGCTGTACAATTTTTTCTGCTGGAAGAGGGGAGTGGGCAATTTAATTATTATTAGCTCTCATAGTTTTCTAAATAGACTACTTACCATAGGTATACAGTCAGGAGGATGAGCTGTGACCTCCTCAATTATAACTGTGTGACAGGAGCTATGTGATCATCATCAGTAACTGTCACATGAATGACTATGCTCTCCTGCAGCTAGATTATGTATAAAACCATCATACAGACTGAGAAATTGACTAGAAAAAGAAACACATATCTCCAAGTAGATCTGAGTTGGTAAGAAGGGAGATCACATGACGATCTGAGGAGAAAGAGACTGAGAGATTCAGAGAGAACGAACTAACTAAGGTATTACTAGCTAACTTGTATATAATGGGGGAAAGGGGGTAGCTACATAATGAATGAATTTTAAAAAAATCACAGGAGTGGCCCTTTAATATGCCATTTTATTTATGCGATGTTTGACTTTGTACTGTACTTCAGGCTCTGTATGGCACTGTTATAGGCAATCTGTATTGCTCCATTAGAATGGCCCCTTAAAGGGGTTCTCCAGGTCTTTCACTATTTCAGAGGTCTTGACCTATTCTCAGGATGTTTGAGCTGCCGGGATCTGCCACTCAAGAAGCAGAGGCGCTTTTTGGTACTGCAGGCACAGCTCTAATTGAATTCAGTGAGAGCTGTGGCTGCAATATCAAACCAGGCCACAGCAATACGGACAGTACTATCTTTCAGCGCTGTCTGTACTGGCTGTACTGACCACTGTGATGGGAATCAAGTGATCGACGGGGATTCCAAGCAGCAGGCCTCCGCCAATCAACTATTGATGGTCTTTCTCAAGGAAGACTTACAGTATATGTCTCTATGGTAGGAACCCAATCCTGCAGCCATCCTCCCTTCCATTTATTACCTACACCTTGCTAACTTACACTGTTAGGGCTCAGTCAGATGGGTGTTTTTTTCCCGCATGTAGAAGTGCGAAAATAACCTGGGTCTATTAGAACCAATGCTTTCCAATGAAAGCGGTCACATGTCGGTTTTTTACAAGCGAATAAAATTCACACCTGCAAAAAACACGATAGCGTTTTGCGATTCGCACAAAAACTCAATTTTCATGCGAATCGATGCAACTTTAACAGTAGGAAATCTTCCTGTCTAAACTCTTAAATAAGCCCTAGATGCTGGAAAAAAATAAAATAAGTAATTCATCACCAGCGCGCCTTCTCCCCGGGTCCGTGGTACTGTTATTCACAAAATGGCTGTGATTGGTCAAATCGCTCAGCAAATCAGAGGCAGCGCTTCCAGGATGCAGGGATTTTTCAATCTCCGGCCAGAAGAAAATGAAGAACAGTGACGGGGACCCGGGGAGAAGACGCAGCAGAGCCCCGGACACCGGTTCTAGATGTATTAATTTCTTTTCCAGCATCCTGGGCTTATTTCTGGGGTAGGACTTATATTTCAAGATGTGTTTCTTGCGTGTTCCCATGTGTTTTTGCTTTTATATTTTGATTATAAAGTAGGAGATCAGGTAAACTCATGGGCTCATTTTCATTGTGAGATCTGTTCAACAATTCTCCGGTTGCAGCTTCACTGGATGGGACATGCCATGCCTTTTGTAGTCCCAATGGTATGGAGGAAACCAAGTGATCACGTTACAGATTGCTACTTCTGCATGTTACCCCGTCTTAAAGAAATGACTAAGCAGCCATAATATCCCTTCTGTAATGTGGCTTGTACTACACAGCAAGGAAGGACCCATTACGGAACCCTCCAAATTCACAATGGAGAGTAATACAGATGAACCAGGTTTGCTACCATGTTATCCAGTAGAGCAAAATGTGATTGTTCCCAGCAAGAGAAACCAAGTAATCTTGTAGATATGATACCCTTTATTGGTTAACAAAAATACATGATGTTATAGTGAGCTTTCTTGCCCAGGCATAATGAAATAGATGCGAAGAGGAGTATATATATATATATATATATATATATATATATATATATATATACAAATGAGAAGGCACAGACATGACGTGATTAATTAGCATTTTTACCAGAACAGGATGATGAGTGGAGAAATAAATAAATGCTTAAATAGTCCATGGATGAAGATGTGAAAGTTCTATGGTCTCTAGATTGGTGTTAGGGAGTCACCAGGCCAGAGTATTATCTGTGCTACAGATTTCTCATACTTTCCACCCACGCATGAATCCTTTTGAATAATTCAGGGCTTGGATGAAAGTGTCAACATTTGTTATAAGTAGAGATGAGTGAGCACCAAAATGCTCGGGTGCTCGTTACTCGAGCCAAGCTTTTTGTAATGCTCGAGAGCTCAGTTCGAGTAACGAACCCCATTGAAGTCAATGGGAGACTGGAGCATTTTTCAAGGTGCCCCATGCTCTGCATAGGGGATGGCTCTCTCTCTCTCTCGTGACGAGTACTTTTGAGTATGCTAATGCTCGATCGAGCATCAAGCTCAGATGAGCATGCTCGCTCATCTCTAGTTATAAGTTTATATTCCCAAATTCTTCTATGGTGACTTACCTGTGTTCTATAGTGTGTCTGTGACTAGAAAAGTGCTCCGCCACAGGTAATTCAGTCTTTCTGTCTTAAATTGTGTGGTGGTAAGACTTCATTCTCACTTTCCGTTTCTGTCCTGTTTCTCCCACATAAAGGGCCCCAACAGGAAATTTACTACACAGGATCAGGTACACAGCATTGGACGAGGGACATGTAAATGTCCCTGTGATCCTATAGTCCTGCTGTGTGTTGGGGATTTGTATCCTGTCTGCTGTTAGTACATGTGAGCAGGTCTTGCAGTTGCTTACATTCAGGAATACAGGACAGAAATTCCTTTTTGTGTGTCAGAAGGCAATGCACACTGATCATAAAGTTTCTCGAATTTGGAGGTTGCTTGTAACACAGAGGCGGAGAGGTTCGGGAATATGGTTATCAGACGGTCATCCTTGTGTAGGGTATGGTGGAGTTTATTTGCAGGTTTCCATAGTACCTCCATCTGTGGATTGTAGGTCACTACTAGAGGTATGCGATCATTTCCTTCCTTCTCTGTGCATTAGAGTAGCTGATTTCTGGGTATCCTGGTGGCTCTGGTAATTTGGTCATCAATTGAGGTGGGATGGTAGCCCTGATTTATAAATGTCCTTTTAAGATGGCATGGATGTTCTTCTCTGTCTGTTGGGTTGGAACAGATCTGGTTGTATCTGATGGCCTAGCTGTAGACAATGGACTTTTTGATGTGTTTAGGATGGAAACTGCCCCATCTGAGGTATGTGGGCGAATCATCCTGTTCTGGTAAAAAAAAAAAAAAAATTAAGTGCAAATTAATCACATCATGTCTGTGTCTTGTCATAAGTATGTGTGTGTGTATATATATGCATTCCTCTTCATATTTGTTTCATTATACCTGATGAGGAACCCTGAGTAGGTTCAAAAGCTTGCAATGACATCATGTATTTTTGTGAGCCATTAAAATGTATCATATCTATTACTTGGTTTCTCTTGCTGAGAACAATCACGTAGATGAACCAGACATGAATGACTTGGCAGGGCCAGCACCCATTGATTGTGAATCTGTGTCGAATGTTTCTGACACACAGAAAGAACCCAATGATCTTATAAGGAATCTAGAATTAAAGACCCAATCTCACATTTTCAATGCTATTTCCAGGTTCAGCATCTACAAATAACACAGGACTAAAGTCAATCATGTCTCCGTTACAAAACCTATGTTGAACTGTTTAATTAAACGTACATTAAAATGAAGTATGGAACGTATAGAAGTAGGACTGCAGGATCAGACTACGTAGTCTAGTTTGTTATGCATTAGACCTCTGTGGGCAAAGGGGGGATGATATTTTTAATGAAGACTTTTTGCAAAAAAAGTAAAAAAGCATCAGAACTATAAAATCATGGTTTGCAAAGGTGAACAACAACACGCAGAAGTCATACAGTATGACAGTGTATCTCTTTATGAATGCAAGAAAGTATTTAGGAATGTGGGGCAACTCCAAAGTTGCAAATTGTAGCGATCATAGATGAGTTTATTATAAAACTTGTAGATGTGAGGAAGGCATCAACCAGTCTAAATCAATTCCAGAAAGCTCTGAAATATAATGTAAAACTTCTAATCTTTACTTTGTGTGCGGAAGTTTATTTTAATCTGTTCCAATTCCTAGTGCTTTTAAATCCATTTAATTTGCCTTTGTTTTGAGAATGTCTGTATGCGATCTGATTGCTGCGGAAGACAGGGACTTTATGAGATTACAATGCTGTATGTGAGAAGTTTAGACTGTTACGTGCATTATGTACTTGTGTAATAAAATGTATTAACTGCTTCCACACTGATGTCCTTATGGTAATATTCTGTAGCAACTGGGAAGTACATATTCTGTTAGTGTCAATGATCAACTGCTTTGTCAAATGTATTAATAAAAAATGCATCCACGCTAAGGGCTCCCCCACACGGGCATATTTGCACATGGTTTTGCACACGTCAAATTTACATGCGCCATACACAGAGAATAGAACTAAAGTTGAGCAAACGTACTCTGTCGAGCTTGATGCTCATTCGAGTATTAGCGTACTCGATGGTGCTCGTTACTCGAACGAGCATCACGTCGTGTTCGACCCCTCCCTAGTTTTTGGCCTCTCCCCACCGCGTGCAGCGCACGCCAATGGTGAGTTTTTTGACTGGGAGAGAGAGAGAGAAAGAGAGAGAATGAACACGAACCAAGAAAAAAAAAAAAAAAGCTTGGCACCCGGCGTCCCACATACAAAAATGCTCGAGTCTCCCATTGTAGTCAATGGGGTTCGGTTACTCAAGTAGAGCTCTCGAATTTTACGAAAAGCTCGACTCGAATAACGCCGACTCAAGCATTTGGGTGCTCGCTCATCTCTAAATAGAACCAATTAATGTCAATGGGGTCACACATACTATCCGATTTTTCCTGCACATTTGGACACCAAAGGTAGTAGGGGGGTCTGCAAATGCGCTCGTAATGCGCAATAGGATGCACAACATGCTGTAGAATTCCACAAGAAAAAGAACACATCTGGAACTCAATAGCTATTTAAATCTGGGCGTATTTGTCCGCTGCGCAAATGAACATTTCCTGCGAGCGCACATACACATGCCGAAAAGACTCATTCATAGCACAAATATGTTGCATTGAGTCACAAGCAAAAATGCATAAGCCCGTATGAAGCTGCCCTAAGCTGAAAAAAAGTTCACCTCAAACTAGTGTTCATTTTGGCGTTATGACTTATGACTTGCAACAATCAAACTTAGGCCTTATTCACACGACCGTATGTACGCGGCTAATTTAGTCACGGTAAAAAGTCACGACCATCTGAAGCATTGGTTTCCAATGTATTCATTCAGATGAGCGATTTTTAGCTGGGTAAAAACATTGCGCCGGGAATAATAGGACATCGGCGACTGAAAACGGTGACCGATTTTATGCAGTGCATTAAAAGATAGGTCTTGCCCTATCTTTTTGCTGAGATATGCTGTAAGCTCCCATTGGCTTCTATGGGAGCTCAATAAAAAAAAAAGCAGTTTAGCTGCGTCCAACACTAGGAAAAGAAGACAGGTGCCACTATTTAGGCATTAATAGTAATTCCAAAGATTTCTGCCGACTGAGGGATTTGCTTTTACACTGCAGAATCTTTTGAATTTGAACGAAAATCGTTCAGTTTAAACACAGCCAACGATTGAACGCTAATTCATTTGCTTATCATTCATTGTTCACTTCATGCAGGCATAAAAATCATCATTGGCTCATTTGTTAATCGTTTGGTATAGGGTGCGGGCAGACGAGCGCATAAACGGCGCGTTTTTGCGACCAAACGTATATACGTGACCATCTGAGGCAATGGTTTCGAATGTATTCGTTCACATGGGCGATTTTACGGCGCGTAAAAACGGCAATTCGAAAAAAAACGGAACATATGCGACCGAAATACGCGCCAACGCATATTTGATCGCCGAAAAGACCGTTTGCAAAGTAGGAACAAACGAAAATACGCTTTCTAGCTCTGGTCGTGATCGGTGAAAAACGATCGCTCGGGCGATTATACGTTGCGCTCGTGCGAACGTAAATACGCCTACGCTCGTCTGCCCGCACCCTTAGGGTGCATTCACACGAACGTATATCGGCTCGGTTTTCACGCCAAGCCGATATACGTTGTCCTCGGGTGCAGGGGGGGGAGGATGGAAGAGCCAAGTGCAGGAACTGAGCTCCCGCCCCCTCTCTGCCTCCTCTCCGCCCCTCTGCACTATTTGCAATGAGAGGAGGCGGGATGGGGGCGGGGCTAAAGGCCTTAAATTAGCCCCGCCCCGCCTCTCCCCATTGCAAATAGTGCAGAGGGGCGGAGAGGAGGCAGAGAGGGGGCGGGAGCTCAGTTCCTGGCCCTGGCTCTTCCATCCTCCCCCCCTGCACACGAGGACAACGTATATCGGCTCGGCGTGAAAACCGAGCCGATATACGTTCGTGTGAACGCACCCTTAAACACGGTTTAGGCACAGAGAATTTAACTAAACTAATAACACACAAGCAGTTGTACTATTCACCTCTTATTTGGCACATTGAATTATTATCCACAGTGCAAGGAGAAAAAGTATGTGAACATCTGTGCTAATGAGTTCTCCAACAGATAATTGACAAAATCTGTTTTAGCTAAGGAGATGAGATTGGAAGTGTGCATTTCACAGTGCATTGGCAATTAAATAAAGACATATAAAGCCTGGTTACTGACAGGTCTGTTCTTTTCTTAACAGGTGTTATCTGGTATTGCAGTTTAGCTACACTGACGTGAAAAGGAATGATGATGCTGTGGAAACAATGCATGGTGCATCACACATATCAGTGGGACTGGCACCCTTTGTATACCATATCTATGTAGAAGTATAATACTAAGCAGCCATTCCTCCCAATATGTGATAGGCATATGAATGGCTGTTTATCAGTATCTTGTGCAATGCACCTCCATATAGCAATCTGCCTTTCTGCATTCTGTTGGGAATTGATGTATACCTGCCCTTTGTATCAGTGTATTCGTAAATATGGCCACTGGCAGTAATTTGACATTTTGCCGTGATATGCTTAGTCCGTTAATATAATAATAATCTTTATTTGTATAGCGCCAGCTTATCCTGCAGCGCCTTCAGGCATGGGATAAATACAAAACAATACAACAATTACAATGTGAGGTACATTCGGTTTGACATAAATGCGTTGGGGGTGGTACAGGAGGTGCGAGGGAGGAGCAAGGCATGGGGAACACAGGCAATAGGGGATTTCATGTGAAAATCAGTTATTAGAAGGCAAACGGGGTGGGGCACCATAGGGAGGTGCAGGGGTAGAGGTCGTATGCAATAGACAGGGTGGAAGGTGTGGGGAGCCATAGGGAGGGGCAAGGGACTAAGTCTGGGAATTTGGTATGCTTCGCTGAAGAGGTGCGTTTTTAAGGCACGTCTGAAATTTCGTACATCGGGAATTGTCCGGATGCCTTGGGGTAGAGCGTTCCAGAGGATCGGTGCTGCTCTGGTGAAGTCCTAGCGGCAAGCATGTGAGGTTTGTATTACCGAGGTGTTTAGTCTGAGTGTGTTAGTGGATCGGAGTGAGCGGGCTGGGTGTCGTACGGACAGGAGAGGGGCGATGTATGGTGGTGCAGCGCAATGCAGAGCTTTGTGGGTGAGGTAGAGCCTGGTTACTGACAACTATGCTCTTTTCAGAACAGATTCTATCAGGTATTGCAGCTCAGCTCCAATGAAGTTCATGTGGTTGAGCTGCAATAACATACCAGTCTACGAACAGGAGTCTTTATATGGTTAAAAAGCAGACGTGTTTTGCTAATTCTGGACACCCTGTCTTACTTTTTGCTATGAGAGCCTATGGTTATTAGTGATGCTACTGGTCCATCCGGAGCACAAATAAATTGTAGAGAAAGCGCAGAAGATTCTAGGTGCGAAACTTTCTGAAAGAATATATAAAACAGTCCAACTAACCAAAATAATACAGTTCCAGCTATCATTTGTTCTCTGCCGGTCAGAAAATACATTTAATGATCTGACGTTGTCTGCAGTAGTTTGTAGGCTCACATTGCTGCTTTGTTCTGTTTGGTTTCTGTTGCTTTCCCATGGCAATAGTGGTGTAGTATAAAGCACTATTCTTGTAGCAGAGGAATTGAAACCAATGGAAACCTGATGCAACCCATTATAAGTCAAAGCAAACCAACAGGCTTTGTTGGGGTCTGTTTGAAACAGATCTGTCAAAGCTGTCATAGTTCTGCAAGTCAAGTCATGAGAGGTCATAGTTCTATCATTTGTTTAGAGATTTAGTACTATGATTCAACAGTTATTAGAGACCCAGCAGATAATAAAAAAATAAAATTGCAGGAGAGCACTATTAACCCCTCATTTTTTCCATTTTCGTTTTTTCCTTCCCACTTCTAAGTAGAGTGAAATGGACCCCCCCCCCCCCCCCCACACACACAATTTCCCCATCTGGTGGGGGAGGGTGGTTGCCCTTGTTTCTATGGAGTACACACTGCAGCACAAGTGACATGATAACTTTATTCTTTGGGTCGATACAATTACTATGATACCAAATTTAGATAGTTTTTCTTTTGCTGTACTACTTTTAAAAATTAGGATATTTTTGGGAAAAAATGTAGCTATTTTCTGCCGCCATTTTCTGGCAGTCATACCTATTTAATTTTTTCATTGACATAGTGCTGCCAGGGCTTATTGTTGCGGGACGTCCTGTAGTTTCTATTGGCTTCATTTTGGAGTACGTATGACTGTTTGATCGCTTTTTACTACATTTTTTCATGGAGACGGAGTGACTACAAAAGCGCAATTCTGACGGACTGGGGGACTACTACTGTTTTGTGGGGGCACAAGCAAATCTCCATTACTTTGCCAGGGGTACAAGGTTTTTTTTTTTTACTTTGGGGCACAAATAGGAGCACTTACTGTGATGCACAAAGGAATCATTATTTTGTGACAGAAACAATGGGGGAATTATTACTGTATGGGGGACTGAGCATGTTGTGTTATAATATATGTCTTATAGACATACCAACTCTGATGGGGTTTTTTGGGGGGTGGGGGGGGGCACATGTTTTAAGGATTGGTTCCCGTGAATTTTAAAGCCCTAGCAATGACCCTGGCTAACTTTAAAAATACCGCAAGGCGACTGAAAACTACTGAAGAGCCATGGCCATGAACTGTGATATGGAAGTGTGGCTGTGGTGGGGAATAAGTTAAACTGTTGCACCGATGCCTGTGACCCTATAGCAAAGCTTCTGCCTCTGTGGGATGAAGGGGGATTGACTAGCAATTTGAGTAGGCTCAATAATGCTGCATGCACATGGGATATTTGGGTACACTGGTCTACTGATAGCTGGAGGTTCCAGTGGTTGGATCCCCAGTGATCATATGTGTATCCCCTATCCTATGGATGATGTATAAAAGTCTTTAATAAGAAAACTTTTTTTAAAAAAAAAGGGTTGGTTTCAGCACTCCAACTTTCTTCCACTGCTGGAGCCAAGCATCTTCTGTTGTATGCTTTGACCCATTGCCAATGCAGTGTCTTGTGCTCCATGCAACCTTCTCATGGGAGGAATACGGAAAACGTGTGAACGGGTAAAGTTTGCGCATGAAACTTTGCTGTTCACTGGAGCAGCTGCTCCACGAAGGTCCTCCCATCACTGAACACTGTTACAGTACTGTCACAATGTTCAGTGATGATGGGACTCCCTGCGGGGACAAAGTGACATTCAATGACAGCTAAGCACTGCATCTGATTGGTCACAGCGGTCAGCTCAGAGCCAGCGCTTTCAGTTGGGATGGGGATTTTTAAATCCCCGGACAGAAGAAAATGCTGTAGAACAGTGCTGGAGAGACAGGGAGAAGACCCGCCAAAGCCTTGACAGCGCTGCTAGGTTATGTATATATTCTTTTTCCAGCACCCAGAGCTTATTTTCAGGGAAGCCTTATATTTCAAGCCTTTCCTCGAAAATCCCTGTGGGGTTGCCTTCATGCCATTGGTATCAATGGGGTAGCAGCAGCGCTGGCCCCATTGAAAGCAATGGGATAGCATTGCGGTCCTCTGCCACAGCTGTGACAGCTGTGGCAGGGGATTCTTTTATCCCCACTGCAGTCCCCCAATCACTGAACACTGTGACAGTGTTGTCACAGTGGTCAGTGATGAGGGGACTCCCCACGGGGATTAACGGAACCCTCGGGGAGTCCCTTATCGCAAGAACTAAGGGGTTAACAGCTGGGACATTTAAAGGTGCTTTTGGCCAGAAGCACCTTTTAAGTGTCCTGCTGTAAGCAGCAGGGAAGCTATTCCCTGTGCAGGAGTTTCCATTAACTCCTGCTCCCATAGAAGTCAATGCAATCTACTGCAAAACGCACCTATGTCCTATCTTTTTTAGGTGTATGCTATTTTGTGCTTCAAATTCCGTGCATATGTACGCTTTTATAGGAACCCATTGGTTCTTTTAGAAACGTGCATTATGCGCGTGCAAAACACACGCTCGTCTGAATGAGGCCTTGAAGAGCAGAATCTGCAGTTCTCTGTCCAGTGTATAAAACACAGCACAGCAGCCAGACCCCTCCCATAAGTCCTGAAAGGACTGATAATCAGATATACATTTTTCAGCTGGGAAAATGAAGAAAATACACGATACAAGTTGCTTTGTTCAAAAAATCATTCAAACATGCTAACGTGAACAATAATTGTTCGGTCTAAACGCAAGCTAATAACTAAACAACGAATGAGAATCATTCACTTTTCATTTGTGATTCATTTTATGCAGGAATAAAAATCATCATTGGTTCATTCACGTAACATTTGGTTTAAACAACAATCATTCAGTCCCTTTTATTCACTTATACGGAGACTGAACGATCCTGTACGATTCTCGTTTGAACGAGCCAACAATGTATCTACTTGTCTAAACAGGCTGCAAGAGTGTAAATGAGTCAGCGGTGACGTCACTCACTCGTTCAAATGTGAATTAGCTCATTTAAAAAGACACCTGTGTGTTGTCTTCCTTCTTTACTGGAGGTCACCAGCAGCGCAAGAAATAATGACTCTGTTGACACTGTCTCAATCTATATAACAAAGCTGACAAGTGAGCTACACAAAACAGGAAGTGTCAGCCTATTGTGATCAATGTGAAAAGTGTGATGAGTCAAAATGTTTTTTATGGTTTCCAACGCCTCAGTTCAGATGGCCGTTTTTGCGGTGCGTAAAATGGCCAGCCAGCAAAGATAGCGCATACGGTGTGCATTCTGGTCGGCTGTTTTTACGCCGGCCGGAAAAGATAGTTCTGGAACTATCTTCCATCCGGAATACGGCGGGCGGTCCCATCGACTCCTATGCGAGCCTATGGTAGCTGCTGAAAAATGGGTGTAGGAGGGAGTTTAGCAGTATCTTTGCTAAACTCCCTCCCCCTCTCCACCCCTTGCCGGCTGTTGGAAAAGTGAGGGGGTGGGGCGGGAGATTAGCACACTTAAAGGGGTTGTCTCACGCCGAAACGGGTTTTTTTTTTAATTCAATAGGCCCCCTGTTCGGTGCGAGACAAACCCAAGGGATGGGTTAAAAAAAAAAAAGTTTATTACTTACCCGAATCCCCGTGCTGCGGCGACTTCTTTCTTCCTTTACCAAGATGGCCACCGGGATCTTCACCCACGATGCACCGCGGGTCTTCTCCCATGGTGCACCGTGGGCTCTGCGCGGTCCATTGCCGATTCCAGCCTCTTGATTGGCTGGAATCGGCACACGTGACGGGGCGGAGCTACAATGATGACGCGGGACCAGCTCTCCGGCACGAGCGGCCCCATTCACCAGGCAGCAGACCGGACTGCGCAAGCGCGTCTAAAAACGCCAGAAGACAGCGGATTTAGACGGATCCATGGCGACGGGGACGCCAGCAACGGAGCAGGTAAGTGAATAACTTCTGTATGGCTCATATTTAATGCACGATGTACATTACAAAGTGCATTAATATGGCCATACAGAAGTGTATAACCCCACTTGATTTCACGAGACAACCCCTTTAATCCTACCCCACCTTGTCCCCTCCCATTGCAGACAGCTGGAAAGAGGCAGAGAGGGTGTGAGAATTTAGAAAACTAGCTCTTGCCCCCCAGATAGCTGGCAAGGGGCGGAGAAGGGGGGAGTTTAGCAGAGTTAAACTCTCTCCTCCCCGCCCAACATTATCCTGGGCTCGCTGTATACTCGACGGAACTGGGCCGTCTGAACTGGCACATAAACGGGAGATACAGCTGTGACTTGGTCACAGCTGCCTCTCATTTATGCAATTTTCGGTCATGCTATGGCCGTGACACGGACAGACGAAAATCGCAGCACCCATGTAAAAGAGCCCTTATAGTAAAAACACATTTTAAATAACATACAATATTCCAATGACACCTCCTTTCAAGCACTTTTTCCCTTTTACGACTTTGTTTAATATTTTTACATCTTATATAAAGTCTTCTCCATCTGATTAGAATAGATCTTTATGGAATGCTTGTATGTACAGAAATCTTTTCTGCATGACACTGTTGTCACATACTGAGGTTTTGTTCTCCTCTTGTTGGGATGAATGTGATCAGCAGTTAACCCCTTAGTGACGGCACTATCGTAAAACTACGTCCTGCTGTTGCAGGACGTGTATGGAGGGAGGTAGCGGCGCTATCTCCCTCCATACAGCGCGGGCGTCAGCTGTTTATTACAGCTGACACCCGCGGGCAATAGCCGCGCTCAGCCGTTCGGGGTTATTAACCCTTTGAATGCCGCTGTCAATTCTGACAGCGGCATTTAAATCCCCCGAACGCTGTTCGGGGGTCCCGCACGCCCCCCCCCCCCCCGCGGTGAGATCGGGGAGCCGTGCAGGTGTCATGGCAGCCGGGGGCCTAATGAATGGCCCCAGGGCTGCCTTAGCAGACTGCCTATCAAGCCATCCACACAGGGTGGCCTGAAAGACTGCCTGTAAAAAAGCAGTATGACGTAATGCTATAGCATTCTGTCATACTGCAGGAGCGATCAAAGCATCGCATGTTAAAGTCCCCCAGGGGGACTTCAAAGCAATGTAAAAAAAATAATCAATAAAGTTTTTTTAATTGTTAAAAAAAAAAAAGTTATAAAAGTTTAAATCACCTCCCTTTTGCCATATCCATTATTAAAAAATCAAAATCATAAAATAAAAATATGTATTTGATATCGCCCCGTCCATAAAAGTCCGATCTATCAAAGTAGTGCATTATTTTTTCTGCACGGTGAACGTCGTCTGAAAAAAAAAATAAAGAACGCCAGAAATACACTTTTTTAGTTACCCTGTCTCCCAGAAAAAACGCAATAAAAAGCGATCAAAAAGTCATATGTATTCCAAATTGATACTATCGGAAACTTCAGGACATCCCGCAAAAAATGAGCCCTTGCTCAACTACATCGATGGAAAAATAAAAAAGTTATCGCGCGCACAATATGACCGCAGAAAATAATTGAAAAAAATTAAATATCTTAAAAAAAAAATAAAAGTACTACAGTAAAAAAATACTATACAAGTTTGGTATCGTAGTAATCGTACTGACCCATAGAATAAAAATATCAGGTTGTTTTTGTTGCAATTTGTGTGCTGTAGAAACAGGACGCACCGAAAGATGGTGGAATGTCGTTTTTTTTCCATTTCTCTCCGCTAAGAATTTTTTAAAAGTTTTTCAGTAAATTATATGGTACAATAAATAGTGCCATTGAAAAATACAACTCATCCCGCAAAAAACAAGCCCACATACAGCGACGTCGATGGATAAATTAAGGAGCTACGATTTTTTTAAAGGGAGTAGGAAAAAACAAAAATGGAAAAAAGCAAAAAAGCTCCGTCACTAAGGGGTTAATGATCCTTGCTGTGATACTGCAGGGACAATGATACATCTACCCTATTTGGCCTCGCATACCCCAATAAAGCATGTAGTACTACTTGGCTAAAATCAGCAAATGTATTAACAAGTTAGGCCGGTTTCACATTCATGTTGGAACCTCCTGAGGTTTCGTCGCAGATCTGGCTAAAAGTGCAGTGCTTTTTTTTCTGTCCAAAAGCTGAGCTGCTGGGTGGAAAACAGGCAGATCCTATTATAGTCAATGGGGCCCTTCGACCACTCGTCAGTTCTGTCCATAGACGAAACTGTTAGTTCACGGGGATTCCCCTTTCCTGCTTACTGAACAAAGCAAGAAAGCGGAATCCCCAGGCTGAAACCACCCTTGCATAGCCATTTCCAAATGTGATTCTCACCAAATTTGCTATATAGGGACAATTAAAAAAAAAATCATTTGGTGAAAAAAGAGGAAGACCAGAAGAGAGAGGTGTCATGTTTACATGAGACGTGCTGGCTGTGTAAACTGGGATACTACAGAAAACGCACACATGGAACACCAAGGCACAGTAAACTGGAACTGGACTCATGAGCAGACTTAACATAAGGACTGAACTGATGACCAAAACACGCATCATACATACCTGTACACATAACCAGATGTAATAGCTATAAAAGTATGAGGTATTAGTTTGCGAATTGGCCAAGTCCCTTAAGCCCGTGAGCCCACTTCAAGGGTCCTTACTGTCTCACGGGTCTTTACTCTGAATCCTGCCTGCATGCGGGTGATCGGCCCCTATAAGGACGGCTTCGCACTGGAACGTAATGACCTACCTCGCCCAAAGATGGTAAACGATCCAGCCGCACAGTACACAGTTCATACCCACACATCCTGGAATGCATCCAAAGCAGAACAGGACTGATCACAGTACATGCGCAGACACACACCACACATCAGTGTTCACACCTACAGGACTATATACATGAATGCAACCACCAGGGGAAATGAGGAAACCAGCTCCCTCTAACCAGTGGGGCTGTTATTTATATTTAACAGACCTGTGGTGATTGGCTGGCTGGAGAAACTCCACACCCAGCCAGTTCAATTATACCCCACCTGTGAAGGTGTACTGCTGCAAACCCCTAGAACAACAGCTCCTGGCAGCACAACCTAACAATAGGAAGTTATATTGCTGAATAATGTCCTCCATATAATATTGGTCTCCTAATAGTCAATACTTATAAACAGTCCCTTATCTAAGAGGGAACCACCCCTGCCTAAACCCATAACATTTTACAGATAATAGCGAACGCATGGCATAGGTTCCCTCCTCCATTTTAGTAACTGTACTGAATAGATTTCCCAGGTGTAAATCTAACATAGCCGAGCTTTTCATCCAACTCATTAAGGGCACACAATGCATTATCATTCATATGCCATAGGGCTGCAAGGAAAAACTACTCCATCATCCTAACTCAACGAGTCATCATGGTGCG
The DNA here is from genome assembly GCF_035609145.1 of Eleutherodactylus coqui. NCBI lineage: Eukaryota > Metazoa > Chordata > Amphibia > Anura > Eleutherodactylidae > Eleutherodactylus > Eleutherodactylus coqui. The sequence continues at coordinate 473,929,975 of NC_089837.1, read as the reverse complement.
GAAAAAGTTATCCGACAATTTCAACTCTGCTACAATTGTATGCTTTTCTGAAAATTTCACCGTTTCTTGCTTTAATATAAAGATATTATCGCTTAATTTAAATACCTTTTAATAAAAAGTCAATTATTTTAATCTTCTTGTGATTCACAGAATCACTTTTACAGGTATGAATTATTTGATTAAAATAACCAAACTATCCAACACCTTCTTCATTATTTCCTCTACAGAATAAAATATAAGATAAATTGCTGAGGTTCCTAACTGTGTTGCTGGAACTTAAGAGTTGGGTAATCATCAATGAAATGATCCCTGTGGGTAAGAGCTTATCATAATACCGCGAGCCCGCTTTTTAATTGCCTTATTTAAAATATCCCCATTGTTTTAATCTATAAAACCTTGCTACCCATTCCGACTTGTTCCCTCTCATTTAATTGCTTCTCTAACAGCCATAATTAACTTTTTCTTATCTTCCGAGTAGGGTCCTTAATATGTGTTGACTGGAAAATGTTCCACTGCCTCATACTCACGTCATACCCAATGATCTGGTTAATGAATGGCAAGAACTGTTACTCTGCTGACCCACAACTGTGTCCCTACTAATTAGTCTACTTGTGAGGGCGTGGGCACTGTTTATTGTATTGCCACTAATTGAGAATGTTGGTGCGTTGGCGATATTGCGTGATTATTAGTGCTGTTATTGTATATTCATAAGACATCCCTCATTCTTCATGGTATTAGTAGATGGGGGGGTGTAGCAGGAGTCAGGAGTTGTATAACACCCAATCAACACATAAAAAAATGCTGGACAGCCTGTTTATTGCTGACTAGAGCAAGGACAAAGAAAATGTAATAAAACATGGATGTTCTATGGGTGAGAAAACACATGGGAAAATAAAATGGGCTAGGAAACTGGAAATAAATGTACGGCAGGAAGAAGCTATATAAATGAGGTAGACAGATACAGAATTGGTGGAAAGGGGTATAGAAAAGCACAGTAAGGTGATAATAACGAGACAAGTGTAATATAATAGAGATATAGTGAAGTGGTAATGAGCACAGATACAAAGAGAAGAAGAGCAGAATGGAGTTTTGTATCCAGCTACAGAATATTGTTAGCTTTGCTGAATGAGGCACTCATTACCTTGATACGTCCATTATTTTCTGTTAGGTAGATCATTTAAAAAATATTGCAGAAGTTTTACCTGACTTTTTAGCTGATTTTTCATTCAAGTAGAAGTACACCAAGGTTAGGCTCTTGTAAGGACGATTTTACACCTGCACCTGGGCTTCCACTTTTCTGCTTTGTTCGGGAAGAAGGAAAGGAGAATGCCCAAGACCGAATGCCCCAGTTTCATGACAGAACCAAACAGTTCTGAACAGACTATAATTAGAGATGAGCGAGCATACTCATCCGAGCTTGATGCTCGTTCGAGTATTAGGGTGCTCGAGATGCTCGTTACTCGAGACGAGCACCACGCGGTACTCGTCTCGATTAAACGAGCACTGACCATTGAATTCAATGGAGCCGGCAATACAGCCGGCTCCATTGAAAGCAATGGGCTGCCGGCGAGCGCGGGATGAATTTTCGGGAAAGGCTAAAAAATATAAGCCCTTCCCTGAAATTCATCCAGAAATGTGTAAAAATAAAAAAAAGTATATATTTTTTTTGTTTTTACACATTTCTGGATGAATTTCAGGGAAGAGCTTATATTTTTAAGCCCTTCCCGAAAATTCATCCCGCGCTCGCCGGCAGCCCATTGCTTTCAATGGAGCTGGCTGTATTGCCGGCTCCATTGAATTCAATGGGCTAACATCGTTCTTCTCTGCCACAGCTGTTACAGCTGTGGCAGAGGAGAACGATCTTTATGCTGACAGTGCAGGGGGAGGGGGTGTCTCACTCTTGCCGCTATTGTGGCCTGAAATGCAGCCCAGCATGTTGCCCCTCGCCTGCCCTATCCGTTTCTGTGTTGTTTCCAGCACTTTCTTGGGTTTTGCAGATTTTCAACTATGAAAACCTTAGCGAGCATCGGCGATATACAAAAATGCTCGAGAGGCCCATTGACTTCAATGGGGTTCGTTACTCGAAACGAACTCTCGAGCATCACTGAAAGTTCGACTCGAGTAACGAGCACCCGAGCATTTTGGTGCTCGCTCATCTCTAACTATAATAGAATCCATTCAATTTCCACTCAGGTACCCAGCATTAGGATGCATACTTTGAAAAACAGAACAATTGTTCAGACAGTCTCTGAAGCAAACAATACCACCTTAAAATGGCAATCCTGGGCTCTCACCACTTGGTGGAATAGTAGTGATGTCGGTCCTGTAGCTTGGAGACTGCCAACCAGCATTAAGTCTGTAGAACTCAGATTTAGCCGCGGTCCGCTACCATGGTACAATCTCTCCATGCACAACTCTTCATTATCTCTACTCAGTCGAGCTCATCAATATCAGATACTTTTCTGTCATACCTGTTGGCCTAGTCGCCTTTAGGCCTACTATTATCAGCTCTTACAACTGCACTAGTACTCTGCATCTGTAGGCTTGGCTACTCTGTATTGGTCTTTCACTATACTTCCGTCACTCAGAAGCTTCAGCACTAGACATAGCCTTCGCTCACTTTTGGGCCCATGTTGGACTGACCCTTTGGTGCCATTTTTGCCTCTTATACGGTATCAACATCTCGTTCCATATAGTAATGTAGTGTAGCATGTATGCACCCACGTGTAATACATATCACTTAGGGTTAATGTCTCTGTTAGTGACAGAACTATTCATAGTCACCCAGGAAAAATGCCACCAATCTGAACAGTAACACAGCAACACAATATGATCTTAACATATAATACACACATGTACAGTCAAATTCCCAACAGGTGGTTACCAATAATAACATATAGTAGGTACATATGTCCCCCTTGGGCCATGCTCAAAGGAGCACCATACACTGCATAGCTTAAAAATCTGTACAAGACTGTACTTTTCTTGCTGAAATTTTTTTGTCATTGATGCCTATACAATGCCGCATGTTCTCTTATTATGTAATAACTTCATATGCAGGGGTTGGACAAAAGTATGGAAACACTGTACAACATGCATTGGATTTTAACCATTAGCACTGAGCTGTCCTTCTTACCCCTGCTTGGCTGAGAGCTTTCCTGCCAATTTTGTGTTTACTTCACCACTTGCCCTGCTCTGGGTGGTTTTGGAAACCAGCTGATAACAGCAGCTGAGTGGCACAAACCCCTGACCAATGCAACCTTGTTCACATCTGCCGACAGCATATGTATCATATTGCCTCCACTTAAAGAGGTTGTCCGGCCACACAGGGTAAAAATTTTTATAATGCTGCTGCTTTCCTTTCAGTAAGGATAGTAACAGACAGCATACAGGGGCTCAAACCGGCCGGCAGATCAGCTGCAATGTCAGTTTCTTACCTTAGATTCTGATCTTCACTGCAGCTTTCAAAGATGGCGCCTCTGTGCTGCCTTCCCACAATGCTCTGCGCTCTCCCTCTTCTGTGTGCGCGCTCTCGATGGTAGTAAGAGACATGAAAAGGCAGGATTTCCCTCAGCTCACGTCCTAGCCCCGCCCACGACACGCCCACCTCTATTGAACTGATCTACAGTCTCTCCCCACCCAGGCCCCGCCCCCTGCTGCATACTATAATCAGAGGGGGTGTGGCCAGGGGAGACTGTCATGGTTCACGATAAAATCCTACCATGAGTGTAAACAGCAGCACAGTGTATAGTGAATGGAGAGGGGCTGGGGAGAGCCAAGAGAGAACTCTCCTGCAGCCTCCCACTGCAAGGCTACCTACTGCCCCCCCCCCTCCACCCTGCTAAAGTAAAGTAAAACAAAACATTTCCCCACACACACATGCCCTCATAGTGCCCCTCCCACAGCGACCCCTCTCACAATGACCCCCCCCCCCCGACTTCTGTCAGCCGGGTCCCTGCACACACACACACACACACATCACTGCACCCCCCCCCCTTGCACACATCCATCCATCCATCCATCTCTCCCTCTCCACCCCCCCCTTCCCCCGGGACTTCTGACAGCCGGGTCGCCAGACACCACGAACACACACACACATCACTGCACCCCCCCCCCCCCTGCACACGTTCATCCATCCATCCATCCATCCATCTCTCCCTCTCCACCTCACCCCCCCTTTCCCCGGGACTTCTGACAGCCGGGTCTCCAGACACCACGAACACACACACACATCACTGCACCCCCCCCCCCCCCCTTGCACACATCCATCCATTCATCCATCTCTCCCTCTCCACCCCCCACCCCCCCCGCGAGAGCCCGCCCCTCCACTCATTCTTACCTTGGAAATGAAGAGCCAGCAGCCACGACTCCCCTGCAGGCAGAACTGAGCTTCCCAGCGGCTGAAGTTCTTCTGCACATGCGCAGAGCTGTGCTGGAGAAGCTTGTCCCCGTCGTTCCGACAAGAAGAGGAGAAGAGACTTGTCGGAACCCATGGCAACCGAGGAGCAACACAGGGGGGGGGGGCACCCCAAAAGGTAAGTGAATAACTTCTGTTTGCCTAATTTACAATGCACAATGTATATTACAAAGTGCATTGTATTGGGCAAACAGAAGTAATGAGACCTAATGTTTATGGCCGGACAACCCCTTTAAGTTACATGGTATTATAAATCATAGTTCAATAAGGCATGTAGAGACAGATTTTAAGGCATGCATTTCGTACAGTGTTTCCATATTTTTGTCCACCCCCTAGCGGATTACCATGAAGCACAGGTAAAAATGTGAATAGTTTGTGGCAAGCACATCACATCTATAACTAAGAGCCACAGAACTTGAATGACAGGATCATCGCCTGCTTCTCATTAGCAATTTTCACTTTTTCTTGATTTTACATTAAGACATGCAATTTAGAGACAATAGAAATCTAGCTACAGGAATGTGTTTTAGTTAGCTATTGTATTCATGAGTGGCAATTGTGACTGCATCAGAGATCCCATCACACGGAGTGTCTCTTCTCTGCACCTCGCCTGGAGTAGGCAATGCATTCTAGCTTCCTGGAAACATACATATAGAAATGGGAATATGAGGCATCTAACTTATACCAAAGTTGTTCAGTAGCATCATCCCAAACCCAAATGTGTTTGTACTTTGGACTTTGCTTTGGTCAAGGAGGTATTGTTATTATGAAAAAGAAAAAAGGGTTTCTTTAACTCCTTCAAGACATGGCCCGTTTCGGCCTGCAGGACACAGATCTTATTTTTCAGATCTGACATCTGTCACTTCATGTGGTAATAACCTTTGAATGCTTTTACCTATCAGTATGATCCTGAGATTGTTTTGTCCCTGGCATATTGTAATTTATGCTAGTGGGAAATTTTCATTATTCAAAAAAAAAATCAATATATTGAAAATTTGGAAATATTCACAATCTTCAAACTTTGAGTTTTTCTGCTTGTAAAGGCTTATTCACACGAGCGTATATCGGACGGCTTTTTTACGGCCAGCCGATATACGCTACCATGTGATGCATGGGCTCAACATATATGCCGTCTGGTGGGGGAAGACAGCTTAGCTCTGCTAAGCTGTCTCCCTCTTCCCTCCCCCTTGCCAGCTCACCTCCTTTCTCCACCCCTCCGCCTGTTGGTAATGGGAATGGCGGGATGGGGGTGGAACTAAGCTCCAGCTCCCTCCCCACCCCCTCCCATTACAAACAGCTGGAGGGGAGGAAAGGGGGAGACAATAGCCCCTTGTCCGCAGCCAGCAATGGGAGGGTGTGGGCCGGGGCCCAACTCCCCCCCTGCCATTGCAAACTGCGGCAAAGGGTAGAGAGGAGAAGAGAAGGTGGAGAGAGTTCAGTAGTCATGCTGCAAAACTCTCTCCCACCTCCCTTCTCCGGCTGCTGTTATTGGCTCCCATAGGAGTCTATGGCAGCAGCTGTAGTCCAGCCAGGAAGATAGTTCCAGGGCTATTCTTCCTGCCTGGCGTAAAAGTGTCCGGCCAGGCCCTTTTACACCATGGGAATACACCTGTGTGTTCTGATGCATTGCAATCCAATGTATGAGATGGTAACGTATTTCGGCCGGCCGTGAGAACGTCGGCCGATATACACTCATGTGAGTAAGCCCTAAGACAAACAGCATAAAATAGTGAATAATTACCAGTTACCATTCACATACTTTATATTGCACTCATTTTTTAAGTATTATTTTATTTTGACATTTACTAGCAAATTTCCAAAATAGATTTTTCTAAGGTCCCATTCAGTTCTGACTTGGCTTTTAAGGACCTATTTATCAGAAAAGGCCCATGAATCACCCCTTTTTTTAAGAACTGCACCCTTAAAGTATTCAAAACAACATTTAGGAAGTTTATTAGCCTTTTAGATGTTTTACAGTAATTGAAGCAAAGTGTGTTAGAAATTAGGACATTTCAATTGAAAAACCATTTTTTTTCTGTAACAGCGGGAGTTAGCGGAGAAACAAAACTCACAATGTATTACCTAAGGGCTTAAACACATGGGGGTGAGTGTCACGGCCGCATAACAGGACAAAACAAAACCATTGATTTCAATGGTTTCATTTGAAACTAGACCCCTCAGGGGTTTAGTAAGTATTTATACCCTACAGGCCTTTAGTGAACTTTAGTGTCACCGTGTGTGCAACCCGTTTTTATACCACAGCCTTGTTTTCTGCAGGGCATTGTATGGCCTGAGTACTTGATCAGACAAGTCAACCCCTCCCATGAACATATTGTAGTCAAGAACACAGTCTGGCTTGGAGGTCTCTGTACTGGTACCTTGTACTGATGCTGCTATAGCCATGCATTGTGCTGAATATAAGGACATCCCTCTTGTCCTTATACTTGACACGCAATACATTGTCACTGGATAGTGCCCGGCTCACACCCCTTGAGAATTTATCCAAGCAGCGACTTAGGGAGGTTTTTCAGTTTTTTTTTCTAACAGTGTCACATGGTACAGTTTTTCTGGAAGCGAGGCTCTGGAATAGAGAAACACTCGTGTAAAAATTATCCAGTAGTGGGTACCATATTCCCATACAATTTTTCCTGTAATTTCCAGGAAGTGGATGGAGTGGGCTAAATCCAAAGTTTCATGCATTGTGATGTGATAAAAAGGAAGCTCCATAGGGAAACATGGGTGATACAATTTTACTTGCACATGTCATTGCGATTAATTGCGCATGTAAACTTTGCATGCGTGCAAACATGTCCGTCTGAATCTAGCCTTGGATCTTCCCAACTGATTTACAGCTTTGCAAGTAATCATTGTAAAACGAAAATGTATCCGGTCCATTTAATTAGCCACAACAGGGAATTCCAAGCTTGGTGGTTCCGTGGTTGGCACTATTGCCTTCCGCTGCTGGGGTCGTAAGTTTAAATCTGCCCAATGACCACATCAACATGGAGTTTGCGTGGATTTCCTATTAATTTGGAATTTAGATTGTGAGCTCCAATGGGAACAGCGACAGATGCGAGAGATGACAAACTCTACAGCAATGAAGTATATAAATGGATAAGGGCATAGATTTAGCAAGTTCAACTAATGTTACCTGTCACTAATCATTGTTGATTGCCACTATGAAACTAATATAAGTCGTTTGCAAATACTGCCTGAATAGATTCTCCTGGGAGGTGTAGCTAATTGGGGTCTTACAGACTTGGTTAAACAAGAGCCACTCTACAGATAAACTCTGGGTTTCCTCCGCTCAATGCATGGCTGAGCATCTTGGTAAGCATGTTACTTATTCAATTATTCATAAGACTCTCCGAGTAATGATGGACTTTAAACCAGCTGCATTTTGATGCTTTTCTCCTCAAAGAAACAAGATATTGGAAACACATTTATTCATAGCTGTGAGCTGACACATCTATCTGGACATGTATCAGTGATGGAGAGACGGAGTGACTAGATTGAAGAAACAGTGCATGTCAGTCACACAGTAAAGAGATGCAGCATAAGAAGTGGCAACAATAACAACACCGCAGAAGAAAGACCAAGAAGGGTGTATGTGACAAGTATGGGATAAGCCAACCAGTACAAAAATGCCTATGTAGCGGCACGCAAAAGTTGCAATCATAACCAGACCCTTACTCTAGGGAGTCCATTGCCCACATGCCAGCACGCAAATACAATGCAAAGTTTCAATAAGTTGATGTGCTAATAGATGGCAATGTCACTGAGTTATAGGAAACTTATTACACAAATGAATATTTTATTTTTACACTGTTTATATGTCCCAGAATCAATGCAATCACACAGGATCAGTGGACCAATTTGCTCTAAGAGATTTACCTGTGCTTCCTATGTCAACTGTGCTGGTGCATCCTAGGTGAAAGTGAAATATGCATGAAGCTTTGGTGGCCACAGGAGGGAGCACTCTTGGTCCCTGGAGTTCAGTAGAGCGGCTGTTGGGCAGACAAGAGCAAGGAATAGGATCCAGCATCCATGGAATAAATAAGCAAAGCTTTATTGTAGAACTTCCATAAAATCCAAACAGACAAAGTTAATTCTGTTAGGGCTCAGGGTATGGACCCACTGTGCTAACCATCCAAACCTGGCTATTAGACCAGACCTGGTATGGTTGGCAGCTGACCCCAGAGGTCAGAGGTGTAGAAGCAGGGACTAAGGTGGGTAATGTTCCCTTAGCTAAGCTGGAACATGGGAAGGCCCCTGCCTGCAAGCAGGGCGATCGTCTTGATAGGAACGGCCCCGCGCTGGAACCTCGGGGCTGACTATCCCTGACAGGACACAGGGACAATTAAGTGAACACAGGACACACAAAACACAGGACAGGACAGACTTACCAAGGATATGAGAATGATGCAAAAACTGGGAGCAAATGGACAGATGCACACAGGCGGAAGCACAAAGCAAAGATAAACAGATACTGATACAGACTCACAGACAAAACAGTCAAGAGACTGGCGACCTAGCTATGCTGAGTGTGGGACAAACACGCAACAATTCTGAGGCAAGGGTGGGGTGTGCCCAACTACCCTAAACGGGAAGGCAATTGCCACTTAAGCTGCAGCTGGGCTATGAGCACCTGAGTAGGGTTAACTAGTGCATTGCTGGAAGAAAATAGAAACAAAGTATATTCATACGGATGGAGCAGAGCAATGCCTGTGTCTTCCCAGAATAGCAAGCGAGTGGCAGACACAGGTAGCAGACCTAACAAATTCCTTATGTGTTTCAGGCGTGCATGACACCCTTAGGGTGGCTTTATATGGGCGTATTTCTGCGAGTCTTTGCCTCTGCAATAACCAGTGAATATATCCCATTGATATGAATAAGTTTGTATACATTTTCCGTTTGTCATACACACAAAAAAATAGGGCCTGCTCTATGGAAGGTGCACAAATGTGCGCACAGATGCTCAATATGCTGTCCAATTCCATGAAAAAAGAACACATCTGAAACTCAGACTAAATAGCCATTTAAATTGGGGCGTGTTCCTCTGCTGTGCGCAAATTAACTTGCCCTGATTGCGCAAAAAATACAGTAAATGTGCCCATGCGCACACAAAAAAGACTTGTCATGCACAAAAACGCACACATCTGAATAAAGCTGCCCTTAGAGTGGCTTCACATGGGCTAAAGCGCAAAAACGCATGTGATATTGCAACACATTTGCAACACAAATCCAAATGGGTGTTCATGACACCCTCAAGGCTTATTCACACGAGTGTATATCGGGCGATTTCACGGCCAGCCAATACACGCTACCATGTGATGCACAGGCTCGGCGTGTATGCCATTGGGCAGGATAAGCTGTTTCCCCTTTCCCTCCCCCTCGCCGGCTCACCTCCTCTCTCCTCCCCTCCAGCTGTTTGCAATGGAAGGGGGTGGGACGAGGCAGAGCTAAGCTCCCGCCCCTTCCCACCCATTGTCTGCAGCCAGCAATGGGAGGGCTCTGCCCTGTCCCGCCACCTCCCATTGCAAACAGCGGCAAAGGGCGGTGTCATTGGCTCCCATAGGAGTCTATGGTAGCAGCCGTAGTCAGGCCAGGAATATAATTCCAGGACTATACTACCTCCCTGGCATAAAAGCGCCCGGTAGAGCGCTTTTACACCACTCTGTGATCTGATGCCTTGGAATCCAAGGCATCAGATGGTAGCGTATATTGTCCAGCCGTGAAAACGCTGTGTAAAAATAAAATAGAACATGCTCTATTTTGGGTGCATAGAAGTCTATTGGAGGTGTGCAAATGTATACTTAATTTGTGCAAATCAGCAATGTGCTGCGCAATTTCATGAAAGAAAGAACAAATCTAAACCACATAGCCTTTTAATGTGACCATGCCCTGCATGCGTAAAATGTATAGTAAAATGTGCCCATACACATGCAAAAGCACCTCGTTCACAGTGCAAATGCATTGTGCTGAAACGTGTGCAATTGTGCATACGTCCATATGAAGCTGCCCTTAAATAGGTTATCCCATCTTATCAAGTGATGGTATGCTGCTACAGTTTTACGTTTTGTCTCCACTACTGTGCTCCTGGTCCCCCGGGTGAACAGGAAACTGCAGCTGGTCCGATTCACTTGAAGGGGGCAACCCTGCATTTCCCTGCACTGCCGGTGACCGGCATGCTGTCGTGTAAGAGAGAGACAGTGAAAGGGATGCGGTACTAAACCAATGCGGTTTCCCTTCACTCCTAGGATCATGGGGGTTCCCAGAGGGCAGACCACCACCAATCATAAAGTAATTGCAGATTCTAGCCATATACCATTAATGGAATACCCCTTCAAAGCACAAAAACAAATCATCCAGTAGGACCCCCATGATAAGATGTTCCACCAAGACACCAGCATTCTATACATGTATGTCCAATCATTCCGTTCAGGACAAGTGCTCTAAAGGTCTGCAGACACAGTATTACGTTTCCAAGGCAACATTTCAATTACTCTAGAAAGAAAATGTGCAACTGTAAAATGATTATTGTTTTCTACTTTTGCTTCTCAGGAACTATTGAATAAGTAGTTAATATCAAAGGGACTGTTTTGCCATCAGTTGATAAGGCCAATTTAAGAGTGGCAACACATATGGCTGCATTTTATGCTGTTTATTTGCAAAAAGGACTGGAACATCAAAACAGAAAAATGCCAATATCCGTGATTCCTAAGTGGGATGCCATAGTGTGCTGTGAGGGCCTGGTTGAGGTGCCGCAACACCAATGTTGCATTGGCCGTTTAGTCCACTGTGAAAAGTCCTAGGGCATCCCCCTAAGTCCGGGTGAGGCTATAAAGTAAAAAAAAAAACAGTATTCTCCCCTCCTTCGCTTTTCCTCCGGTTCGGTCATGCCTGGCATGTGATATGTGACTGCTGTGGCAATGCACCCCCGGAAGTCAAGAAAGACTAAGGTGGAAGTAGGGATCATCGAAGTAGAGCAGCTTAGACAGCAAAGGAGGTGAGTATATTGTTTTTTTTAATTATACAACATAAGAGGGACCCAGGGAGCACCACTGCTGATGGGGACAACAAGGGGGAGTGTTTTTACTGTTGGAGGGCTAAAAGGGGCAGCATTATTACTGATGGAGAAAACAAGGGGGATCATTATTACTGATGGGGGCAACAAGGGGAATGTTTTTACTGACGGGGCACCATTGTTACTGACAGGGCAACAAAGGGGAGCACTATTAATGATGGGACAGCTAGGGGGATCGTTATTACTGATGGGGTAAGCATTTTTAATAATAGGGCAACAAATGGTGCATTATTAATGAAAGGGCAACAAAAGGGAGCATTTTTAATGATTGGGCAATAAGGTGAAGCTTTATTCCTGATGAGGGGATAAAAGGGGGCAGTATTACTACTGGGGCCCCTGAGAGGGCACTATAGAAACTGTGGCCACTGAGAAAGGGAACTATTACTACTTGGCATACTGAAAAGGAGCGCTATTACTAGAGAGACCACTGGAATAACGGAAAAAAAAATCATACATAGTCATAAGATACACACCTAGCTACACCCCCTAACGAGAGAGAGAGAGAGAGAGAGAGAGGGGGGGAGGGAGAGAGGGAGAGAGAGAGAATAAAATGCTTGCCAATAGGAGAAAACCAATGAGGCTCAATAAAGATGTAAAGGGGGCAATAAACAGCAAAAAGAAAGTGTTTAACCCCTTAAGGACCAAGCTGTATTGTACCTTAAGGACCAAAATGATTTTTTTTAACACTTATAGTTATTTTTTATTTAGTATATTTACGCTAAAATAAAGTATAGGAATGGGTTCCTCTATTTTTTCGGACTTTTGATATATAGTATGTATGGTTTTCGTTTACAGGGTGCATACGGCGATGGCTTTTGTTGGTGTTGGCTTTGTGTTATTTTCTTTCTTATGTATATATTGTTGTTTTATTCTGTAGTTTTGTTTTAGTTATGTATGTAATTATGTTTTTTACTATCTATGTCCCCCATGATGTCATGTAAGACCTCTGGGGGGACATTCATTTTTTTTTTTTTTTTTGACACTTTTCACTGTAGCTGGGGCATCCATAGGAGCCTCAGTTACAGGGGAAAACAACCCCTGTAGTGATATTAGTCACTGGCAGAGCTGGCCAGGGTCTAGTTTGACCCTCCAGCTCTGCTGTAGCAGGGAACCTCGGCGATCACATGACCCCGCCCCCTGCCTCCCGTAGTGAAAGCTATAGTTCTGCTTTCACTTTATAGTGCACAGCGCTCATTGAGCACTGTGTACTCGGGGAAGGAAAGGCAGGAACAGTTAAAAACCTCTCCTGCCTCCTCCTCCGGGTTATCAGCTGTCACTAACTGATTGCAGAGCAGGAAGCTTAAAGCACCGCCGTAATTTTACTATCAGCGGTGCTTTAAGCCCAGGACCAGGTGCCGTATATTTACCGCGCCTGGTCCTTAATGGGTTAAACTACTAAACCAAGGAGGCAGCGAAGAATGATTAAAAACCTATGAGGAAAAAAATTAATTATGTAAGAATCAGATAAAAACAGCAGAGGTGGAGACAGAGAGACTTATTGGCGAAGAAAGAAAAACTAACCCTAAACTGTTCTTTAATTATATAAATTGTAAAAAGATTAATACTGAAAGTGTTGGCACTTTAATAAATAATGTAGGAGAAATTGTAGAGTGTGATGAGAAGAAAACAGTGTAATCACAGAAGGAAAAAAAATGACAGATGAGATGCAAAGTGATAATGTAAACTCTCCACTAAATGTCACTAGTCTAAAGGCCCAATTAGATGGGATTAATGTCGGGCAAATGATGCCCGACACTCGTCCCCGCATACACTAGCTCCCATGCTGTTGCACAGCAGCTAGTATCGCTGGCTATCTGACAGAGTGGCCAGCAGAAGGGGCAGGAAGGCTGCAGGAGATTTTACTCCTCGCTCTCCCCCGCCCCTCTCCATTGACTTAACATAGCGGCTGTTCAATACTGAAAAGCTGCTATTTACACTTAGCGATCAGCTCATAGTCCATCATTTATGCAGCATGGAGAGTGGCGAGGGAGCGCCACTGCAGCCTCCCCGCTGTGAGCCAGCGATACTAGCTCCCGTGCAGCAGCACGGGAGTGAGTATGTGCGTGGACGAGTGTTAGGCATCGTTTGCCGACATTCATCCCATCTAAATGGGCCTTAGCCCAGGAAGAGATGCAAAGTTGTCTTAAAAAGATAAAAATAGACAAATCACCGGGTCCCAATGTCATACACCCATTAAGGGAATTAAGTAATGTGATAGACAGACCCTGGTTTCTTATGTTCAAGGACTCTATAGTCACGGTCTGTTCCACTTGATTGGCGCATAGCCAATGTGGTGCCGATATTAAAAAGGGGTCAAAAAGTGAACCTGAAACCTGTAAGTCTTACTTTCATTGCAGGTAAAATGTTTGAAGGGTTTCTAAGAGATGCTATCCTGGAGGACCTCAAGGAAAATAGCCGTATAACTCCATAGCAGCATGGGTTTATGAGAGATTGCTCTTGTCAGACCAACCTGATCAGCTTCTATAAGGAGGTAAGTTCTGGACCGGGGAGAGTCACTAGATCTTGTGTATCTGGACTTTTCCAAAGTGTTAGATACTATGCTGCATAAAAGGTTGGGATATAAAATGAAATGCTTTATCTGCGTTAGAATGTGTGTAAGTGGCTCAGTGATAGAAAGCAGAGGGTGGTTATTAATGGTACATACTCTGATTGAGTCACCGTTACTAGTAGAGTAACACAGGGGTTATTCTTTTCAATATATTTATTAATGACCTGGAGGTTTGGGCAGAAAAAGTGGCAAATGAGGTTTAACACTGATAAATGTAAGGTTATACACATTTCACCATTACACACTAAATGGGAAACCACAAGGGAACACTGACATGGAAAAGGACTTGGAAATTTCAGTTAACTGTAAGCTTAACTGGTGCAACCAGCTGCCGCCAATGCAAATAGGATCATCGGGCACATTAAAAGAGGTCTAGGGGCCTATCACAAGAACATTGTTCTTCCTCTTTTAAGTCACTGGTTTGACCACATATGGAATATTGCATACAGTTTTGGGCACCAGTACTCAAGAAGGACATATCAGAGCTTGAGTGGGTACAAAGGCGGGCATCTATAGTAATAAATAGAATGGGTGTACTACAATACCCAGAGAAGTGATCAAAATTGGTGTTATTTTAGAAAAAAGACTGCTGAGGGTTGACCTAATAACTATGTATAAATATATCAGGGAACGATACAGAGATCTCTCTTATCATCTATTTACTCTAGGACTGTGACACTCATAAGGGAGCGCCCTCTGCATCTAGAGGAAAGATTTCTACACCGACAGAGAAGTGGGTTCTTTACTGTAAGAGCAGTGTGACTGTGGAACTCTCTGCCTAAGTAAGTGGTGATCTCGATTAAAAAGTACAAGAAGCGCCTGGACACCTTTTTTGAGTGTTACAATATTGTATGCTATAGTCACTGATTACTTCAGAAGAGTCGGTGATCCAGGGATTATTCTGATTGCCTGATTGGAGTCAGGAAGGTTTTTTTTGTCTTAAATGGGGAAAACTGTCTTCTACCTCATTGGGATTTTTGCCTTCCACTGGAACTGGGAGGCTAATAGGCTGAACTGGATGGCCTAACATACTATGTTACTCTGCAAAAGTTGGTTGGAATGTTACTTACTATTTGCGTTGCATGCAAATACCACTATGCAGACCTAGAAATATATTCTACTACAACAAGATTAGTGGGCTTGTACCGGCGTGTAGATGAAGGATTTTATAAAATACAATTTGGAACACACCATAGTACGTTGCTAAAGAAATTCTCATTGCCGGCGATGCATAAGTGCAGTATGCATGGTACATATTTTACCTACCTAATGTCTTATCCTAGCATAGTTGGGATTTATTTCCTCTATAAATGCAAACTACAACTATGACTGACAATAACATTCATTCATTCCCAACATTACATCAATACCATGACAAAAAATATTATCTGTTAGAAGACAAATGCGTCATTCTGTTCTGACTGGTCAATAAATGGTTCCGAAATGCTGGAAAATAGACATATAACATTTGTATTCCGAAGAGGAGCTCAACATGTCCCTTCTAGTGGCTATGTCTTCCCAGTAACTATTACTTCTCAGTCCTTTCTGCTTCTCATTCTGCCTAGTGAAGACTATTATATACAGTATATGTATATTTATTACTGTGTGCTGATTGAGAGAGTATGAGGCGATAGAATACAGTTTGGAGGCACATTTCTTTCATTCCAATATTTTGCCAAGTGCACTAGGTTGAATAGAGTCTCGAAAGACAGCTGAGACTTCCCATTAATTAACCTTCCAGATACAGAGGAAGGAAGCAGCTTTGCTTTTATGCATCCTTTGTTCATGATTCATTCTATCCACCTACAAAATACGAATATTCTTTCTATCAGTACTGATTAAAACAGCAGGGTAGATTTCTGCCTGATTGTGTTACCCAGATCTGGTTGGACTAAGAAAACACAAATATTAAACCGTATTGCTTGATGTACCCAATGACTATAATTGGTGAAACGTAGTTCAGAAGTAGATATTTGACCTTCCTTATGTTTAAGTAGTGTTTTGCGGGATAGGAAAATAGAAAAGCAATTTTTTTTATCGTAGACTACGTCTATAGTTTTGGAACCATACTCGGGCCGATGAGCGTTACAAAAAGGTGAAAGTTTTAGAATGAAAATAATTCTAGACAACACGTATGAGAACAGTGTTAAATGTCTTGTTGATAAAGCTTCTCAGGAGCGCTGACAGCGGGAAGCCTTTGGAGGAGGTGGGGGAGAGCCGCATAGTATGAAATCAGCTGCAGGTAGATGGACCATTTCGAGTCAAATCTGCGCCAATGGTACTACAGCTGCTCCTGCTAGGAAAAAGACACACAGCGTTCCTCCCTGTCTATTTTAAAACAGCCCTGCCCTTTTCATAACAGCAGAAGGAAAATTATATATCGTGATAAGCCCTGCCCCTGAGGTGTTGGCACATTGCAATAAACAAGGGGTTTTGGGTTGCAGTCTGGGCACTCGGTCTTTGAAAAGTTCGCCATCACTGGGCTAGACACACCCTTTCCATGGATTTCTTGGCACTTAAAAGCCTAATCACCTCAAGACGTGTTCTTTTCCCTGAGTTTTGCAGTGTTAAACTGGGTTGATCAGATAAATGCGGTGGATATAGTATATCTTGACTTTAGTAAAGCATTTGACAAAGTATCTCATACGATACTTATTGAAAAAATGACCAAATATGGGATTGACAAGGCAACTGCTAGGTGGAGTCCCACTGGCTGAGTGATCGTACTCAAAGAGGTCATAAATGGCTGCATCTCCAAGTGGAAGAATGTATTAAGTGGGGTACCACAAGGCTCTGTCCTGGGCCCAGTGTTGTTCAACATTTTTATAAATGATCTGGAGGAGGAAATTGAGGGTAAACTGATCAAGTTTGCTGACGACACAAAGCTAGGAGAGATAGCTAGCACTAGGGAAGAGAGAGGATTCAAAAAGATCTAGACAAGCTTGAAAACTGGGCGGTGACTAAGAGAATGGTATTTACCAAGGAGAAATGCAAAGTCCTAAATCTGGGCAAGAAAAATAAAAAAAATGAATACAGAATTGGAGAAACTGGGTATATTAATAGATCACAGACTGAACATGAGTCAAAGGTGTGAAGCAGTGGCAAGAAAGAGAAACACAATTCTGGGATGTATTAAGAGAAGCATAGAGTCTAGATCACGTGAGGTCATTATCCCCCTCTACTCTTCCTTAGTCAGACCTCTTCTGAAACACTGTGTCCAGTTCTGGGCACCTCACTTTAAAAAAAACACAAACTGGAGCAAGTTCAGAGAAGAGTTACCAAGATGGTGAGCGGTCTGCAAATTATGTCCTATGAGGAACAGTTAAAGGGTTTGGGAATGTTCTGCTTGCAAAAAAGAAGGCTGAGAGGAGACTTAATAGCTGTCTACAAATATCTGAAGGGCTGTCACACTGCAGAGGGATCAGCCCTATTCTCACTTGCACAAGGAAAGACTAGAAGCAATGGGATGAAACTGAAAGGAAGGAGACACAGATTAGATATTAGAAAAAACTTTTTGTTGCTTTCAGGCACTGCCTCGGATCGTAGCTAGCTAGGGAGGGCAACATTGTCAGGCAAGGATTTTAGCAGAGACGTAGTCAGGAAATAAACCAGTGGTCGGTACACAGAGAACAATCTTCTTTTAGAGGTAGCAGGTATAGGAAGAAGCTGGTTTAAGGTAGGGCTGGGCTTTTATAGTATGTCCAATCAAGGAAAACACAGGGTGGAGTCAGTCAGGGAAACACAGGGGCAAGGAACTAGGGAGAGACACCTTCTGGAGCACAGGAGTTCCCAGGTTCGAACCCTGGCACTCTTTACCAGTGAAGGTGACCAATGAGTGGAACAGGTTGCCACAGAAAACAGAGACACATCTGTCTGGGATGATTATATAAATCCTGCATTCAGCAGGGGGTTGGACCCAATGACCCTGAAGTTCCCTTCCATGATCATGATTATGATTTGCACTTCAAAGTATATTAAAGGGGTTGTCCCGCGATGACAAGTTAAGTTAAGCACTTCTGTATGGCCATATACATGCACTTTGTAATATACATCGTGCATGAAATATGTGCCATACAGAAGTTATATACTCACCTTCCCTGCGCTGGCGTCCCCGTCTCCATGGTGCCGTCTAATTTCAGCGTCTAATCGCCCGATTAGACGCGCTTGCGCAGAAGGGTCTTCTCCCTTCTGGTCGGTCCGGGCACGAGCGGCGTTCTGACTCCGCCCCCTTCTACGCGTCATCGCGTAGCTCCGCCCCATCACGTGTGCCGATTCCAGCCAATCAGGAGGCTGGAATCGGCAATGGACCGCACAGAGCCCACGGTGCACCATGGGAGAAGACCCGCGGTGCATCGTGGGTGAAGATCCCGGTGGCCATCTTGGAGGAAAAGAAGGAAGAAGTTGCAGAGAGCGGATTCGCGTAAGTAAAATTTTTTTTTTTAAATTTCAACACATCCCTTGGGTTTGTCCTGCGTTGAACGGGGGGTCCTATGCAAAAAAAAAAAAAAACCCGTTTCGGCGCGGGACAACCCCTTTAAATGGGTTGAGCCAAGATGGCATCCCTGTCTATATACCCCATTAGAGCATCGTTATAGAGTGAGGCTCCAACTCAGGACCTTCCTCTGTATCACAGAATGGAGTTTCTACAATACTAAATTTTGTCTGCAGCAGCTACGGCTTCCCACCACAAGCAGCTGACTGGTGTGGGCGCCAAGAAGAGGACTTAGGGTGGCTCAGTATCCTCAAAGGGGTTGTGCATCTTAGCACAACCTCTCTAAAGAAGGACTCATCAGCTTATTTATGTATGACATGGCAGGGCTCTAACCTCAGCGAGTTCAACCACACTACCAGGGAAGGTGATATCAAACATGCTCAGTTGCAAATGGTTTTAGGGACATTAAATCATCACTAGAAAGCAAAAGAGAATTAAAGGCTTTCCATTCAGTAATGTAGATTTTCTATACCTTGCAATCATGTGAAGTAAGCTGCAGATGAACCCTGCGCATTTAGGAAGGACATTGTAATAACATCTTTGTAGATTAGAAATCCTTGTTAAGCCTTTTTTGTTATTGCATTTGGAATCATCTGTTATCACGATGCAGTCAGAGAATCAGACCGAGAGACGATTATGAGAGGCAGAAGGATAAAAGAATATTATATTAGAGGACAGAGGACAGTAATGAAAGAGGAGTAACATGGTCTCCAGCTATTTGGACACCTTTAAACGCTGTCTTAAAGATACACCTCAACATTTAGTGATTTTAACTACCATATATACTCGAGTATAAGCCTAGTTTTTCAGCACATTTTTTAATGCTGAAAAAGCCCCCCTCAGCTTATACTTGAGTGAGGTAAAAAAAACAAAAAACGAAATACTCACCTCACAGCCAGCATCTGTGTCCCCGGCGCAATGGTCTCCCCGGCGGTGTGGCAAGCTGTTTGAAAATTCTCCCCGCTCAGCTTTAAAATCCCCCGCCATCAGAGCTGTGTAGGTAAGCGCTGTGATTGGATCGAGCACCAGCCAATCACAGCCGGCGCTCGATGATTCACAGCCATTCAGTGCATGACATCACTGAATGGCTGTCATTGGTTTATTGAGCGCCGGCTGTGATTGGCTGGCGCTTGATCCAATCACAGCATTTACTTACACAGCACTGACAACAGGGGAATTCAAAGCCGAGCAGGGAGATGACAGTGGGGTGAAGTCTTAAGCAGCTTACTGCACTGCTGGGGAGATCATCGTGCCAGGGACACAGACGCCAGCTGGGAGGTGAGTATTGCATTTTTTCTTTACCTAGTATATACTTGAGTACAGCTAGGCTTATACTCGAGTCAATAGGTTTTACCAGTTTTTAGTGGTAAAACTTATTAACTCGGCTTATACTCGGGTCGGCTAATACTCAAGTATATACGGTACATATTTTCTGCCCGCAGGGCACGTTCATACGCCAGAGCGCAGGAGTTTGAAAAGAACTGTGGGAAGATAGATGCCGCCTGATCTTTCCCGCAGAATGTATTCACTATGTGTGGGGAAGGTAGCGCAGGTCCTAACTTTTCTCTGCAATAGACTTCACAGCTGAAAAATTCCAATAGAGAAAAGAAAACCACTGAACTCCTATATAGATCAATGGTTTCGTTTTGTCCCGTTTATAGGGCCGTATAAGGGGATAAAAACACGCCCATTTGTTTTTGCCCTAAGTGCATGAAAAAGACTGAATGATCAGTGTTTAAACTGAACGATAAGGGAACGAGCCAACGATGATTTTTTTGCCTGCATAAAATGAACAACAAGGTGAACAATTATATCGTTGGTCGGTCGGTCGTTCAGACTGAATGGTTATCGTTCACTTTTGCTGGTTTGATTTTTTGAATGCTAATCGTTCCGCCTAAAGGCACCTTGAGACGTCCCACTGAACTCCTAAGCGCAGAATGAGTATATCTTTAAAATAAATAAGTTACAAGTAGAGATGAGCGAGCACCAAAATGCTCGGGTGCTCGTTATTCGGGACGAACTTTTCGCGATGCTCGAGGGTTCGTTTCGAACAACGAACCCCATTGAAGTCAATGGGCGACCCGAGCATTTTTGTATTTCGCCGATGCTCGCTAAGGTTTCCTTGTGTGAAAATCTGGGCAATTCAAGAAAGTGATGGGAACGACACAGCAACGGATAGGGCAGGCGAGGGGCTACATGTTGGGCTGCATCTCAAGTTCACAGGTCCCACTATTAAGCCACAATAGCGGCAAGAGTGCCCCCCCCCTCCCAACAACTTTTACTTCTGAAAAGCCCTCATTAGCATGGCATACCTTTGCTAAGCACCACACTACCTCCAACAAAGCACAATCACTGCCTGCATGACACTCCACTGCCACTTCTCCTGGGTCACATGCTGCCCAACCGCCCCCCCTCCCCCCCACAGCGCACACCAAAGTGTCCCTGCGCAGCCTTCAGCTGCCCTCATGCCACACCACCCTCATGTCTATTTAGAAGTGCGTCTGCCATGACGAGGAACCGCAGGCACACACTGCAGAGGGTTGGCACGGCTAGGCAGCGACCCTCTTGAAAAGGGGCGGGGCGATAGCCCACAATGCTGTACAGAAGCAATGAGAAATAGAATCCTGTGCCACCGCCATCAGGAGCTGCACACGTGGGCATAGCAATGGGGAACCTATGTGCCACACACTATTCATTCTGTCAAGGTGTCTCTGCATGCCCCAGTCAGACCGGGCTTTTTAATTCATAGACACAGGCAGGTACAACTCCCTATTGTGAAGTCCCTGTCGACCGACAGCATGGGTGGCTCCCTGGAACCCACCGGCGATACACAATATCCCATTGCATTGCCCAACACAGCTGAGGTAGTAATGTCGTGCTTAATGCAGGTGGGCTTCGGCCCACACTGCATGCCCCAGTCAGACTGGGGTTCTTTACAAGTGGAAACAGATGCATTTATAATTCCCTGTGGACCCACAGCATGGGTGGGTGCCAGGAAGCCACCGGCAGTACATAGAAATATCCCATTGCATTGCCCAACACAGCTGAGGTAGTAAATAGAAATGAGCGAACACCAAAATGCTCGGGTGCTCGTTACTCGGCACGAAATTTTCGCAATGCTCGAGGGTTCGTTTCGAGTAACGAACCCCATTGAAGTCAATGGGCGACCGGAGCATTTTTGTATTTCGCCGATGCTCGCTAAGGTTCTCATGTGTGAAAATCTGGGCAATTCTACAAAGTGATGGGAACGACACAGTGACGGATAGGGCAGGCGAGGGGCTACATGGTGGGCTGCATCTCAAGTTCACAGGTCCCACTATTAAGCCACAATAGCGGCAAGAGTGCCCCCCCCCCCCGCACTGTCAGCGTAAAGATCGTTCTCCTCTGGCACAGCTGTAACAGCTGTAGCAGAGAAGAACGATGTTTGCCCATTGAATTCAATGGAGCCAGCAATACAGCAGGTTCCACTGAATGCAATGGGCTGCCGACGATCTCAGGATGAATGGTCGGGAAGGGGTTAAATATATAACCCCTTCCCTGCAATTCATCCAGAAATGTGTTACACTAAAAATATATACCGGCGTATAAGGCGACGGGGCGTATAAGACGACCCCCCAACTGTCACCTTATACGCCGGCAATACAGTGGAGCAAAGAATAAAAAGCATTACTTACTTCTTCAGACGATCTGCGCCGCTCCTTCAGACTGTCACTCCCTCCTGGTGTTTGCAGGCTCTTATAAAAATTGTTTAGAAAAATTAGATGAGTGAGCCTTGTGGCCCTAAGAAAAATTGCCCATTCAGCATGATTACGTGAGGTTTCAGGAGGAGGAGCAGGAGGAGGAGGAGGAATATTAGACACAGATTGATGAAGCAGAAATGTCCCCGTTTTGGATGGTGAGAGAGAATGTAGCTTCCATCCGCGGGTGCAGCCTACGTATTGCTTATGTATCGCTGCTGTCCGCTGGTGGAGAAGAGAAGTCTGGGGAAATCCAGGCTTTGTTCATCTTGATGAGTGTTAGCCTGTCGGCACTGTCGGTTGACAGGCGGGTACGCTTATCTGTGATGATTCCCCCAGCCGCACTAAACACCCTTTCCGACAAGACGCTAGCCGCAGGACAAGCAAGCACCTCCAGGGCATACAGCGCTAGTTCAGGCCACGTGTCCAGCTTCGACACCCAGTAGTTGTAGGTGGCAGAGGCGTCACGGAGGACGGTCGTGCGATCGGCTACGTACTCCCTCACCATCCTTTTACAGTGCTCCCGCCGACTCAGCCTTGACTGGGGAGCGGTGACACAGTCTTGGTGGGGAGCCATAAAGCTGTCCAGGCCCTTAAAGACTGTTGCACTGCCTGGGCTGTACATGCTGCTCGATCTCCGCACCTCCCCTGCTACCTGGCCCTCGGAACTGCGCCTTCTGCCACTAGCGCTGTCGGATGGGAATTTTACCATCAGCTTGCCCGCCAGGGTCCTGTGGTATAGCAACACTCTCGAACCCCTTTCCTCTTCGGGAATGAGAGTGGGAAGGTTCTCCTTATAGCGTCGGTCGAGCAATGTGTACACCCAGTAATCCGTAGTGGCCAGAATGCGTGTAACGCGAGGGTCACGAGAAAGGCATCCTAACATGAAGTCAGCCATGTGTGCCAGGGTACCTGTACGCAACACATGGCTGTCCGCACTAGGAAGATCACTTTCAGGATCCTCCTCCTCCTCCTCCTCAGGCCATACACGCTGAAATGATGACAGGCAAGCAGCATGGGTACCGTCAGCAGTGGGCCAAGCTGTCTCTTCCCCCTCCTCCTCATCCTCCTCATGCTCCTCCTCCTCCTCCTGAACGCGCTGAGATATAGACAGGAGGGTGCTCTGACTATCCAGCGACATACTGTCTTCCCCCGGCTCTGTTTCCGAGCGCAAAGCGGCTGCCTTTATGGTTTGCAGGGAACTTCTCAAGATGCATAGCAGAGGAATGGTGACGCTAATGATTGCAGCATCGCTGCTCACCACCTGGGTAGACTGCTCAAAGTTTCGAAGGACCTGGCAGATGTCTGCCAACCAGGCCCACTCTTCTGAAAAGAATTGAGGAGGCTGACTCCCACTACGCCGCCCATGTTGGAGTTGGTATTCCACTATAGCTCTACGCTGCTCATAGAGCCTAGCCAACATGTGGAGCGTAGAGTTCCACCGTGTGGGCATGTCGCACAGCAGTCGGTGCACTGGCAGATTAAACCGATGTTGCAGGGTGCGCAGGGTGGCAGCGTCCGTGTGGGACTTGCGGAAATTTGCGCAGAGCCGGCGCACCTTTACGATCAGGTCTGACAAGCGTGGGTAGCTTTTCAGAAAGCGCTGAACCACCAAATTAAAGACGTGGGCCAGGCATGGCACGTGCGTGAGGCTGCCGAGCTGCAGAGCCGCCACCAGGTTACGGCCGTTGTCACACACGACCATGCCCGGTTGGAGGCACAGCGGCGCAAGCCAACGGTCGGTCTGCTCTGTCAGATCCTGCAGCAGTTCGTGGGCCGTGTGCCTCCTATCTCCTAAGCTGAGTGGTTTCAGCACGGCCTGCTGACGCTTGCCCACCGCTGTGCTGCCACGCCGCGAGACACCGACTGCTGGCGACGTCCTGCTGCTGCTGACACATCTAGATTGCGAGACAGAGGTTGAGGAGGAGGAGGAGGGTGCTTTAGTGGAAGAAGCATACACCGCCGAACATACCACCACCGAGCTGGGGCCCGCAATTCTGGGGGTGGGTAGGACGTGAGCGGTCCCAGGCTCTGACTCTGTCCCAGCCTCCACTAAATTCACCCAATGTGCCGTCAGGGAGATGTAGTGGCCCTGCCCGCCTGTGCTTGTCCACGTGTCCGTAGTTAAGTGGACCTTGCCACTAACCGCATTGGTGAGGGCGCGTACAATGTTGCGGGAGACGTGGTCGTGCAGGGCTGGGACGGCACATCGGGAAAAGTAGTGGCGACTGGGAACTGAGTAGCGCGGGGCCGCCGCCGCCATCATAGCTTTGAAAGCCTCCGTTTCCACAACCCTATACGGCAGCATCTCAAGGCTGATAAATTTGGCTATGTGGACGGTTAACGATTGAGCGTGCGGGTGCGTGGCGGCGTACTTGCGCTTGCGCTCCAACACTTGCGCTAGCGACGGCTGGACTGTGCGGTGCGAGACATTGGTGGATGGGGCCGAGGACAGCGGAGGTGAGGGTGTGGGTGCAGGCCATGAGACGGTAGTGCCTGTGTCCTGAGAGGGGGGTTGGATCTCAGTGGCAGGTTGGGGCACAGGGGGAGAGGCAGCGGTGCAAACCGGAGGCGGTGAACGGCCTTCGTCCCACCTTGTGGGGTGCTTGGCCATCATTTGTCTGCGCATGCTGGTGGTGGTGAGGCTGTTGGTGGTGGCTCCCCGGCTGATCTTGGCGCGACAAAGGTTGCACACCACTGTTCGTCGGTCGTCAGGCGTCTCGGTGAAAAACTGCCAGACCTTAGAGCACCTCGGCCTCTGCAGGGTGGCATGGCGCGAGGGTGTGCTTTGGGAAACAGTTGGTGGATTATTTGGTCTGGCCCTGCCTCTACCCCTGGACACCGCACTGCCTCTTGCAACCTGCCCTGCTGCTGCCCGTGCCTCCCCCTCTGAAGACCTGTCCTGTGTAGGCGTTGCACACCAGGTGGGGTCAGTCACCTCATCGTCCTGCTGCTCTTCCTCCGAATCCTCGGTGCGCTCCTCCCTCGGACTTACTGCCCTTACTACTACCTCACTGCAAGACAACTGTGTCTCATCGTCATCGTCCTCCTCACCCACTGAAAGGTCTTGAGACAGTTGCCGGAAGTCCCCAGCCTCATCCCCCGGACCCCGGGAACTTTCCAATGGTTGTGCATCAGTGACGATAAACTCATCTGGTGGGAGAGGAACCACTGCTGCCCAATCTGAGCAGGGGCCCGAGAACAGTTCCTGGGAGTCTTCCCGCTCCTGAGCATGTGTCATTGTAGTGGAGTGAGGAGGCTGGGAGGAAGGAGGAGCAGCAGACAGAGGATTCGGATTTGCAGCACTGGACGGCGCAGAACTCTGGGTGGATGATAGCTTGCTCGAAGCACTTTCTGCCATCCACGACAGGACCTGCTCACACTGCTCATTTTCTAATAAAGGTCTCCCGCGTGGACCCATTAATTGGGCGATGAATGTGGGGACGCCAGAAACGTGCCTCTCTCCTAATCGCGCAGCAGTCGGCTGCGACACACCTGGATCAGGAGCTCGGCCTGTGCCCACACCCTCACTTGGGCCTCCGCGTCCTCGGCCGCGTCCACGTCCTCTCGGCCTACCCCTACCCCTCAGCATGCTGTATTACCAGTGATTCCCAAGCTAGGAAAGAAATTGGCGCAAGCCTGCAGCCAAAATAGAATTTTTTCCCTTGTTTTTCAAAGGACAAGCCACACTGCGTGTATTCAATGAATACTACTAAGTTTAATAACTGTGTTGTGGCCCTGCAAATGTGTCAGAGAACTGCAGTGATGCAAAGTTATTGGCTCCAGCAGATCAGGGATTTCCCATGCAGGAAAAAAATTGGCGCAAGCCTGCAGTAAAACGTAGCTGGCTGCGTCTGATTTTTTTTAACGTTCTGCACGCAGCACACACGTACCCAGAGCCCTGAGGACTGTCAGAGGCAGGCGAAATAGAATTTTTTCCCTTGTTTTTCAAAGGACAAGCCACACTGCGTCTATTCAATTTATACTACTAAGTTTAATAACTGTGTTGTGGCCCTGCAAATGTGTCAGAGAACTGCAGTGATGCAAAGTTATTGGCTCCAGCAGATCAGGGATTTACCATGCAGGAAAAAAATTGGCGCAAGCCTGCAGTAAAACGTAGCTGGCTGCGTCTGATTTTTTTTAACGTTCTGCACGCAGCACACACGTACCCAGAGCCCTGAGGACTGTCAGAGGCAGGCGAAATAGAATTTTTTCCCTTGTTTTTCAAAGGACAAGCCACACTGCGTCTATTCAATGAATACTACTAAGTTTAATAACTGTGTTGTGGCCCTGCAAATGTGTCAGAGAACTGCAGTGATGCAAAGTTATTGGCTTCAGCAGATCAGGGATTTCCCATGCAGGAAAAAAATTGGCGCAAGCCTGCAGTAAAACGTAGCTGGCTGCGTCTGATTTTTTTTAACGTTCTGCACGCAGCACACACGTACCCAGAGCCCTGGGGACTGTCAGAGGCAGGCGAAATAGAATTTTTTCCCTTGTTTTTCAAAGGACAAGCCACACTGCGTCTATTCAATGAATACTACTAAGTTTAATAACTGTGTTGTGGCCCTGCAAATGTGTCAGAGAACTGCAGTGATGCAAAGTTATTGGCTCCAGCAGATCAGGGATTTCCCATGCAGGAAAAAAATTGGCGCAAGCCTGCAGTAAAACGTAGCTGGCTACGTCTGATTTTTTTAACGTTCTGCACGCAGCACACACGTACCCAGAGCCCTGAGGACTGTCAGAGGCAGGCGAAATAGAATTTTTTCCCTTGTTTTTCAAAGGACAAGCCACACTGCGTCTATTCAATGAATAATGTATGTCTTCTGGCCCTGCCTACACAATTCTATCCCTGTAGTATTAATGCCGGGTGCAATGGTCTGCACAGCCGGTTTTGAGAAAAAAAAAAAAATATGCAACACTGCTAACAGCAGCCTGGATAGTACTGCACACGGATAGATGTGGCCCTAGAAAGGACCGTTGGGGTTCTTGAAGCCTACACTAACTCCTAACACTCTCCCTGCCTAACCACCACTTCTGTCCCTATTGCAGGGCGCAATGCTCTGCAGATCCAATTTTGAAAAAAAATAAAAAATACTGTGCTAACACAGTACTGCACACTATTAGATGTGGCCCTGAGAAGGACCGTTGGGGTTCTTGAAGCCTACACTAACTCCTAACGCTCTCCCTACAGCTGCTCCAGCACGATACCACTGTCCCTCAGCTAACTCACAAGGCATGTGTGGCGAGCCGCGGGAGGGGCCGACTTTTATACTCGGGTGACATCTGATCGCCCCAGCCACTCACAGCAGGGGGGTGGTATAGGGCTTGAACGTCACAGGGGGAAGTTGTAATGCCTTCCCTGTCTTTCAATTGGCCAGAAAAGCGCGCTAACGTCTCAGAGAGGAAACTGAAAGTAACCGGAACATCACGTGGTACTCGTTACGAGTAACGAGCATCCCGAACACCCTAATATTCGCACGAATATCAAGCTCGGACGAGTACGTTCGCTCATCTCTAGTTACAAGGTATCATTAAACGTCTCCCTCAAATCAAGTATATATCAACCTGCTCAGTTCCTCCTGCTTATAACATACTGCCTGGAGACAGGTTATTTGTAAGTTGGTTATTACCTTATCAATAAAACCTTATGCCTTATGAACGTAGCAAAACTGTGTGAATGGAGGCTGTATGAAGGCGCATGGGTCACTGGGATTTATACCTCAAGTGCCTTTATACTGCAATGCCTCAGAGTATGTATGTGTCTCCATATGGTGCCATATGTTCGAAAAATTCTTTCCTAAAAGCAATACCTGTAGGCAAGGGCATAGCTAAAGGTTCATAGGCCCAGGTGCAAAAGTTTATCTTGGGGCCCCCAACTTCTCTTAACCCCTTAAATCAGAGGCGTAACTTGAAGATCCTGGGCCCCAATGCAAAACCTGTAACAGGGCCCACAACTATAATGCTTTATTCTTAGTACTGGGCTCCCTATATGGAGAAGAGAGACCTTATGGGCCCCCTAAGGCTCCTGGGCCCCCCGTGCAACCACATCCACTATAGTTACACCAGTGCCTGTTGATGAGGATACTAATATAATGTGATATATAACTGAGCATTCCATAATGTTTTAAATAAAAACCTCCATATTATATCGAAGGCTTACGGAGATACTGTAGGGCCCTATGGACTTCACAGCACATACCATGTGCTTGAGGCTTTACAATTAGTACTCAAATTTAACAACACATAATGCTGGGGGATCATATCAGGATAGATTAGAGAATTGACAGGTAATATAACATTACATCTGATGATTTCATTTATATATTGCATGCTCCAGTTTTCATCCAAGTCACGGTGTTGGAACATAGGGACACATATAGAAAACATTAACACTTGATGCATTAAAGCGTAACTGACTTTTCATATGACTTTTCAAAATAAGTTGCCAATACATGAGGAATACTACTATTTTTGGTCATTACATGACTTGTATCCTGCATTTTTCCCCATTTTCCTTTCTGAAAAATGTATATTTGACTCCCAGTCCTCTCAGAACTGTTGGGAGGGGCCTGGCTGCTGTGCTGTGTTCTATACACTGGACAGAGAACTGCAGATTCTGCTCTGGTCAGTCTATGACTTGTTTCCTGCATTTAAAGCCATTTTTCCCTCTGCAAGGAGCAGATTGGATACACATGGAGCAAACAGCAGATTCTGCTCCCTAAGGCTGGCTTCACACAAGAGTATTTGTGGGTGTTTTTGGTCACCCCCATCTCTATTAATAAAACTGAATACAAAATGTAACTTGTTTTATTTTAGATATTGAATGCACTCATTGTATAGGTATATAGTATAATCATTTACAGAATGTATTTCATTAATAGTAATGTACAACATACAACATGGAAAAAGTAAAGCATACTGCACTTTTCATAGATGGATTTGTTTCAAATCCATTGGGTGGATAAATACTTGTGGACCCAACTACATGTCTCGTTAATATGACAGTTTATGAAATAAAACATCTCAACAAAAATCGATCATGTGATTGGATAGACTGCCCACAGGTTATGTGATTGATCTGTGGATGCATGCTTGTCATGTGACTGTGCAGTATCTATTCTTTTATATTAAGGGATCTACAGAGTAATTTACATATATGGTACAAAGGATTTCCATACTGTTGCATTAGGTTAAAGGAGTTGTCCAGCTGTAAACTACTGGCAGCATATCGTCAGGATAGATCATCAATAGTAGATTGGCAGGTGTCCATCATTCAGAACCGCAGCTGATCATCTGTTCGCCAGGCTGGTGCACTCATGTACTGACCTGATTTCTGCAGGAAGCAGACAGCTCTGTAGTGTCCATGCATCGTATTGCAGGACACGTTCACACTGAAATGAATGGCAACTTGGCCTGCAATACCAAGCCTGGCCAAAACAGTAAGAACGGAGCTGTCTGCTTCCTACTGAAATCAGCTCAGTTCACAAACGCATCAACGTAGTGAACAGATGATCTGTGGGTGACAGACACCCACCAATCAACTATTGATGATCTATCCTGAGGATATGCCAATAGAGATGAGCGAGCACCCAAATGCTCGGGTCCGCGTTACTCAAGTCGAGCTTTTCGTAAAATTCGAGAGCTCTACTCAAGTAACGAACCCCATTGACTACAATGGGAGACTCGAGCATTTTTGTATGTGGGACGCCGGGTGCCAAGCTTTTTTTTTTCCCCTAGGTTCGTGTCTCTCTCTCTCTCTCTCTCTCTCTCTCTCGCCAGCCAGCCAGACAAAAAATTTACCATTGACGCGCGCTGCACCACGGCAGGGCCAGAACAGGCATGTCACAGTGGGGAGGAGCCAAAAACTGGGGCGGGGTCGAACACGGCTTGATGCTCGTTCGAGTAACGAGCACCATCCAGTATGCTAATACTCAAACGAGCATCAAGCTCGACAGAGTACGTTCGCTCAACTCTATATGCCATCAATAGTTTACAAAAGGACAACCCCACTAAAAAGACAATCAATAGGATATAAAAAGTTGACCGTTCTACCTCCTTAAATGTTGGGTTTGATGTAAAAATGACAGGTTCCCTTTAAGATAAAAAGTGACAGGTTCTCTCTGGATATAGTCAATAACTGAACGTTATCTACAGGTAATTGAGATATATATATATATATATATATATATATATATATATATATATATATATATACATACTGTATATATATATATTATGCTTCATCAGTCTGGTGCTCTTCATTGCTTTTTAGGGGCAGAATAAGACCAATCTCCCCGTGGGTAAAATACAAACAGCCGAAGGCAGCATCTGTCACCTGTCTGTCTGCATGTCCATTTGAACAGCTGTAAGGCATTGTTAAGGGACACCAGTGACTCTGTGCTGGTCATTATCAGTGACACGGATTGTCATAAAAGAAAAGCAGAGACAAACATTTATCTAATCACTCTACTTTCTGCCGATTCACATGAGACCAGTATAGTGGATGCTAGAAATATGTACCACACCTCACTTATCTAGTGTTTATCTCTGCCAGAAATGCACAAATAGCCAAATGTAACTTTGTTTCAGAAAGTAGAGTTGAACCCCCAATGAAGAGAACATTTACTGCTTTTTTTTCATTATTAGGGCATTCCACATTAACCCCTTAATGACGTATGACAGGTATATCCATCATGGGTCACAAGGGGAGGTATGAAGCGGGCTTGAGAGGCAAGCGCACTTAATGCGTGACGGCTATCAGCTGTTTCAGACATCCGATTAACTGCTTAAATGCCGCGGTCAATGCTGACTACAGCATCTAAGCAGCTAGCTAGAGTGGAAAGGGAGCATGGGGTGATGATAGGTTGGCTTGGCAGTCTGGTGCCCTGTGTAATAAATTTATATATATATATATATATATATATATATATATATATATATATATATATATATATATATATGTCGGTGGATGATGTTATGGACACCTCATACCCTGTAGAGTTCCTTAACTCTCTGGAATTGTCAGGAGTGTCTTCCCATAAGCTGAGGTTAAAAGTTGGTGTTCCGGTCCTATTATGGCATAATCTTGATGTGCCCAAACTGTGCAATGGCACAGGATTACAAATTACACACCTGGGGCTAAATATTGTAGTAGCCATTATTAGAACAGGAATAGCAAAAGGAGAAAGGGTTTTAACTCCACACATTCCAATCATACAGACGGATTTGCCTTCTCAATTTAAAAGGCTGCAATAGCATTTGTGATGACGACCAATAAGGCTCAAGGGCAAACACTTAACCCCTTAGTGATGGAGCTGTTTGTTTTTTTTTCATTTTCGTTTTTTCCTAACCGCTTTTAAAAAATCGTAACTCCTTTATTTATCCATCGACGTCGCTGTATGAGGGTTTGTTTTTTGCGGGACGAGTTGTATTTTTCAATGGTGCTATTTCATGTACCATATAATGTACTAAAAAAACTTTAAAAAAATTCAGTGGAGAGAAATGGAAAAAAAAACACATTCCGCCATTTTTTGTTGCCTCCTGTTACTACGGCGCACAAACTGCAGCAAAAATGACAAGATAACTTTATTCTATGGGTCAGTACGATTACTACAATACCAAACGTATGTCGGTTTTTTTGCTGTACGTTTTTTTTTTTTTTTTTTAATATTTAATTTTTTTGAATTATTTTCTGTCTCCACAATAACTTTTTTATTTTTCTGTTGACATAGTTGTGAGAGGGCTCATTTTGTGCAGTATTTCGGATGATGTTCACCATACAGGGTAAATAATGCATGACTTTGAGAGAGTGGACTTTTACGGATGCAGCGATACCAAATATGTATTTTTGCTTTATTATATAGATTTTTTTATTGTAAATATGGCAAAAGGGTTTTTTTTTTACTTTTATTACTTAAAAAAAAAAAAAATTAGTAAAACTTTATTGTTTTTATTTTTACACTTTCTTTTAGTCCCCAGGGGGGACCACAACCAGCTATGTGTTGATCGCTCCTGCAGTATGATGTAATGCTACAGCATTACATCATACTGCATTCCGACAGGCAGTCTATCAAGCCACCTCACGGGGATGGCTTGATAGGCATACTGCCAAGACAACCCTGGGGCCTTTCAGAAGGCCCCCGACTGCCATGACACCTGCACGGCTCCCCCCGATCTCACTGTAGGGGGGACCCATACGGGACCCCCGAACATCGTTCAGGGGATTTAAATGCCGCTGTCATAATAAACAGTAATAAACAGCTGAAACCCGCGATGTATGTAGGGAGATAGCAGCACTATCTCCCTCCATACACATCCTGCAATGTGTAAAAACACTATAGGGCCGTCACTAAAGGGTTAAACATTTTTTTTTCTCATGGGCAGCTGTATGTGGCGTGCTCACGTGTATACAGCACACAAAACCTTTATATCCTAGCAAAATATGACAAGACCAAAAACGTACAGAACTGCGCTGACAGCAGATCGCAGTTACATTCCTTTCAACTTTTTTACGTTTCAACACACAGCAAAACACAGATTAAATACAAAAAATGCAAATGCCAGGTGAACGAAGTGGCGGGTATAATGCACAGTGAAAAAGCTTTCATACAGCTATGTTAATACAAAAGTTATGGCTCTTAGCAGGTAAGGATGAAAAAATGAAAAACCGAAAACTATCTGGTCTTGAAAGGGTTAAACGTGAACAACAAACTATAATACAACTTTATTGTACTTTCAAATCAACTAAAAGAGACCATGACTGTATATCATGACACCTTAATCATAGAAAAGTACACAATCTATGAGTACAATGGATATCTCCGGGCAATTATAATAAACTAAAAACTAAACAAACCTTTCAGCATAATTTATGCAAAATACATCAGACAATGTGTTTAATTTGAAATCTGATGAGGAAGACTTTGATCAATCCCAATCAAATATAAAGAGCAACATAACTCAGCTTAGATTTACATATAATGTATAGGAACCTTAAAAATACTTAGATTTGCTGTTTTTATAGCAGTTATGGGTTATTTGTCATTTTCTCTATTCATATAATGTATATTATTGCATGCCCTTAGTAATAGACAGCGATTTCTCTGCACTCTGCTGGCAGACAGAACATTACCTGTATAATTATTCTTTGAGCTACTGGCTACAATGTACTACTGTCAGATAAATGAGAAACCTGCAGAATCCACCAAAGAGGAATGGTTAGTGCAACATGTGCATTGAGTTTGAGCAGTTTGTATTTAGTTATCTCCGCAGTACCATTGAAATAAGTGGAGAGGTAACATACATGCTCGGATACCGTTCCATTAAAGGGAATATGTCATGACCCGGGTATAACAGAGTTGTCTCCACTGTGACCTACTCTCCCTCCACCCCCACTTTACCTTAAATAACCACGGACACCGTACTTTGGATTAAATTTGGCCACAGCAGCCATATTTATTAACAAAACAGAACATTAAACATAAATAACATTTCTTACCCCATAGAACAAAACCATGGGAAGAGATCCTTGGAACCCCGAAAACCTACTGTCGCCTCAGCAGACAAAAACGGGAAATAGCTGTACCTGTCATCCGTTGCATATTAAGTGACTCGGGCAATGCTATTTCTCTACCCACGCCCCCGCCGCAAGCCGACAGATTCGGGGACCGACCACTCGCCACTTAGCCTCTAGTCGCCGCCTCTCGACCCTGGCTAACCACTCCCACCATCCTTGAGGCGACAGTCCTCGTATTAAGCCATTAAAAAGGGAAGGTAGCTATCCAGCCCCTGCTTCCCCCCACTATCCTTTTCAGCTGACTTCAAGGACCCCTCCCCCCCCCCCCGCTGCCATGACAAACCCCCTAACAATCACCCCACCCCTTCTTTCCTTGGGCAGGCGGGACTCTTGCTCTTCCTGTCTCGTCTTGCTTCTTCTTCCCCCTCATGCTACAATAACTCCTCCTCTCCTCTTTCGTGCTTTCTTTTTCCTACACTAACCCCCCTTTTTCATCCCAGCATTCCTTTCACCTATTAACTCCTTCCCTCCCTGTTAACCCTGTCATGCCTGCCTCTCTCCTATAATCCCTGCGGTCTCCAGA
The DNA here is from genome assembly GCF_035609145.1 of Eleutherodactylus coqui. NCBI lineage: Eukaryota > Metazoa > Chordata > Amphibia > Anura > Eleutherodactylidae > Eleutherodactylus > Eleutherodactylus coqui. The sequence continues at coordinate 473,895,575 of NC_089837.1, read as the reverse complement.
GATCTTTATCTTTGAACTCCATAAACTTTGTTATATGGCTCAAAGAATGTGGAACGGGGAGTCCAGGGAGCTGTGTTAGATACTTACCGGGTTTTCTATTCCAGCGCTGACTAAGGAAGAGCAGAGGCAGATAATTACCTCACATGATCTAGACTTTATGCTCTTTTTAGTATATTCCAGAATTGTGTTTGCCTTGTTTGCTGCTGCATCACACTGTTGACTCATGTTCACTCTATGATCTATTAGTATACCCAAGTCTTTTTCACATGTGCTGCTGCTTAGCCTAATTTCTCCTATTCTGTATGTGCTTTATTCATTTTTCTTGCCCAGATGTAGGACTTTGCATTTCTCCTTGTAAATACCATTCTTATAGTCGCCGCCCACTGTTCAAGCTTTCCTAGATCTTTTTAAATACTCTCTTGTCTAGTGTTAGCTATCCCTCCTAGCTTTGTGTCATCGGCAAATTTAATCAGCTTCCCCCTGCGTTTTTGGTGCAAGCAGGGCCTGTTCATATGCGCACATGATCCCCCCTCCCCTCCGTCCCCCATGATTTAAAAGTCTATTTAGCCTGATGAGAAACCACGTAATCTTGTAGATATGATACCTTTTAATGGCTAACAAAAATACATGATATAATAATAGCGAGCTTGCGAACCAACGCAGGGTTCTTCTTCAGGCCCAATGGATTGGATGTGAAGAGGCATGGATATTTATACACACTTATAACATACATACTTATGACAAGGCACAGATATGGATGTGATTGGTTTGCACTAGAGATGAGCCAACGTACTCGTTTCGAGTAATTACTCGATCGAGTACCGCCATTTTCGAGTACTTCAGTACTCGAGTGAAAAGTACTCGGGGTCAACGGGGGGCGGGGGCGCCGTGGGTGAGTGGGGGGTAGCAGCGGGGAACAGGGGGGAGCCCTCTCTCTCTCCCTCTCCCCCCCACTCCCTGCTGCAACCCCCCACTCACCCACGGCGCCCCCCGAATTTTTTCGCCCGAGTACGGAAGTACTCGAAAATTGCGGTATTCGGGCGAAAAAGGGGCGTGGCCGAGCACGTTTGCTCATCTCTAGTTCGCAATTAAAAGGAATTCTGCAACAGCAAACAAACTTTCTTTTTCTAGGCACTGATAGCGGAGTGAAAGTTTTATGGTCCCTAAATTACTGTTGGGGGGGGAAAGTCGGCAGGCTAGAATTGCTACAAGAGGTACACTGACATTTTTAGCTAAACACTGATAAGGGAGTGAAAGTTTATGGTCCCTGAATTACTGTTGATGGGGGTCTTATCTGAGCAATAAATGTCTCACACTTCCCATTCACGCATAAATCCTGGGGAACAATTTAACCCAGTATACAGCGTGTCAAAGGTTGTTATCCATTTATATTCCCAAATTCTTCTGTGGTTTTGTGACTTGAGACCACCCTTCAATATCAAAACTCTCATATCTCCTATGTCATGTCCATGGTTAGAGAAGTGCTCGGCCACAGGCAATTCTCTTTTTCTGTGTTCAATCGTGTGGCGATGAGATCTCATCCTGGCTTTCAGTTTCTGTCCTGTTTCTCCAACATAAAGACCCCCAACAGGACATTTACTGCACATGATCAGGTACACAACATTGGACGAGGAACATGTGAATGTCCCTGGGATCTTATAGTCCTGCTGTGTGTTGGGGATCCGTATCCTGTCCGCCGTCAGTACATGTGAGTAGGTCTTACAGCTCCTTACATTACAGGGATAAGTTCCTTTTTGTGTGTCAGAGGGTAATGCACTCCTGATTATAAAGTTCCTCAAGTTAGGAGGTTGCCTGTAACACAGAAGCGGAGGGTCCGGGAATATGGTTTTCAGACGGTCATCCTTGTGCAGGGTATGGTGGAGTTTTCTTGCGGTTTTCCTTAGTACCTCTAGTTGCGGATTGTAGGTCACTACTACACACGATTGTTTCTTTCCTTCTCCTTGTATTGGAGTAGTTGATTCCTGGATATCCTAGTGGCTCTGGTGATTTGGTCATCAATTGAGGTGGGATGGTAGCCCTGATTTATAAATGTTCTTTTAAGATGGTACAAATGTTCCTCTCTGTCTGTTGTGTTGGAGCAGATACGGTTATACCTGATGGCCTGGCTGTAGACAATGGACTTTTTGATGTGTTTAGGATGTAAACTGCCCCATCTGAGGTATGTAGGCCGATCAATCGGTTTTCGGTACAGGGATGTCTGTATTGAGTTGTTTAAAATCTTTATGGTGGTGTCCAAAAAGTTGATTTCTGTATGCGAGTAGCTTAATGTCAGGTTTATGGTGGGGTGGAATGCATTGAATCTTTCATGGAATTTTATTAATTCTTGTTCGATGCAAATTCCACACGCGCAATGTGTGGTGCAAACACGTCCGTGTGTAGCTGCCCTCATGCTAATCTCTGTACTGTACTGTGTATGTTGGCGTTATATAAGCAGCAGGAAATTAATGAATGAATAAAACAACATCATTGTACTATCAATATAGCAAATCAGCATTTTCAAAACTATTCAGGGTATGCGGAATTTTGTAATTTTTCCCCAAAGTAGAACTCTCCTTTAAACACAAACCAGTAAGGAGAAAAGAAAGTCACCATGTTGCACTTTTTGTAAAGTACATAAAACTGTATCCATTTTACTTTGATGAAGGGGAATAAAATCTAGCTTTGTTCGTGAAATATAGTTATATAAAATACATTTGGTTGAAACCTATAGACTCTGGGTGGAAGAGCATGCTGGAATTTGTATTTTTACTGCTGCTGACTGTGATATGATACCCAAGCATTATGATAGGTTGTATTTTGCATGCAGAATTGCATGATCATTCTGGCGTTGAAGGAGTTAACCCCGGACAGATGAAACTGGTCATTTTTCTTTTCACTCTGCCGTTCTCCTGTCACAGAGAGCAGCAGAACTGCTCTTTCAGCTGATGTAGAGCAAGCAGAAAATGCGATTATACTAATGGGCCTTTCATGGATGGAGATTTAAGTGGCAGGAAGTTAAATTTGTATTACCACCCGTGGCTGCACAAATGTCGGCCCCCCCTACACTCACATTAAAACAATGCGCTCACAAAAATAAATAAATAAATGAAATAAAGCCATTACGATGAGATGAAATTCGCTTGATTCATTTCCTGAGAGAGGTGGATAAGGTGCGAGTAGAGTAGTTGATGATACAGAGGTAGTGGTCCTCAGCCCCCTCTACTTTACACAATGCTGCAGAAAGCATACACTGCAAGATACCAAGTGGTTGCCTTATACTGTCCTACTCTTATTGTTACAATGGGATATTAATAGAGATGAGCGAGCACCCAAATGCTCGGGTCCGTGTTATTCGAGTCGAGCTTTTCAGAAAATTTGAGAGCTCTACTCGAGTAACGAACCCCATTGACTACAATGGGAGACTCAAGCATTTTTGTATGTATGACGCCGGGTCCCGAGCTTTTTTTTTTTTCTAGGTTCGGTTGGTCTCTCTCTCTCTCTCTCTCTTTCTCCCCCCGCCTGCCAGCCAAAAAATTTGCCATTGACGTGCGCTGTGTCACAGCGGAGCCAAAACAGGCACTTCACAGCAGGGAGGAGCCAAAAACTGGGGCGGGGTCAAACGCGGCGTGATGCTCATTCAAATAACGAGCACCATTGAGTATGCTAATACTCGAACGAGTATCAAGCTCCGCAGAGTACGTTCTCTCAACTCTAGATATTAACCCTTTGCAATCCAATTTTGGATTCAGGGTTTCCTAGGGGGCTTTCTCTTTCTGCCATCATACAATGGCGCCATCTGCTGGCTAGAGACAGTAATGCGGTATGGGACATGCTGGAGAGGCCCCCGACAACAGAGTGGCCAGTAATATACAGTAAGAATACCCTGCTGGATGTCTTCCGACATTGGAGCCGTACAGCCTTCAATCAGAATGTCTTCAGACGTCAGACAGTGGATTGCAAAGGGTTAATTCTAACTCGACCATTCCAAAATTTCAAAGAGGTTGTCTGATTTATGAAAGGCCATCTTGAAGGGTACCCCATGCTGTAAACTAATAAAGGAGTTGATACTCACTTTCCTCGCTGTGGGGGACAAGTGGAGAGAGGTGAGTATAAGCTTCTTTGTTAGTTTACACCATGGTGAACCTTTAAGATGGCCTTTTATAACTCGTATAACCTCTTTAACTTTACTCTTCTTTAAGCGTTCTTTTGTAGAACGTCTTGTGTGCATTGCGTTGTCTTGCTGCATGACCCATGTTCAGCTCATGGACAGATGTCCTAACATTTTCCTCTAGAGTTTGCTGGTACAATTCATTGTTCCATCAAGGATGACCAGCCATCCTGGCTAATGCAGCAAAACAAGCCCGAACCGGGATACTACCACCACCGTGTTTCACAGATGGTATGAGGTTTTATCCTGTAATGCAGTGTATTTCTTTCTGTAAACATAGCACTTCTCATTTTTAAGCCAAAAAGTTCTATTTTGGTCTCATTTAGCCACAAACTACTATTCCAGTAGTCTTCTGACTTGTGAGCGTGATGTTTAGCAAACAACAGATGGGCAGCAATGTTTTTTTTTGGAGACCACTGGCCTTCTTCTTGCAGTCCTGCCATGCACACCATTGTTGTTCAGTGTCCTCCTGATGGTGGACTCATCATGAACATTAACATTAGCTACTGTGAGGAAGGCCTTTAGTTGATTAGGGGTTACCTTGGGTTCCTTTGCGACCTCGTAGACTATTTTATGCCTTGCTCTTCTGTGATCTTTGTTTGTCAACCACTTGTAGGGAGGGTAATGATGATCTGGAATTTCCTCTATTTGTACACAGTCTTTCTGACTGTGATTTGGTAGAGTTCAAACACTTTATAGATGGCCTTGTGTAGTGACCCAGTACTGGCAGTACTGAATATTGTGTCACTATATGCCTTTATTGTACTTTATCCGATCATATATGTGTATTTCCTGTATCTTTGCCTGGCTTTAGCAACTGAGAAGATCTTTTGCTATTGACCAGCCAATCTGTAGTACTTGAGCCCTATTTGGCTGTGGAGGGATTGAGCTGGAAGATGCTAAAAAACTTCTGGAAGGGAAGGCGATATAAGGCCCTGCACCTCCTGTTGGTGCACAATTTACAACCGCCATCAATCACTATTACCTTAATTTTTAGCATAGCCAGCCGGAGTGAGAGACCCTAGCCACCATGATTTTACCAAAGCTGCCTGTTTCACATCTTGTATCCAAGCTGCAGGTAGCCCAACAGGGTACTAGAGCCTCCATGCCCGATCATATCATATCTTGCATCCAAGCTAGAGGTGGCCAAACAGGGAGGCTTCCCGGGGAATTAGTCAGCCGCAGTCTTAGTTATCTGCCAGCTCTCTCCCGGTATCTCTCTCTCCACTGCCAGTCACTCACAGTTCTTTCGCTTGCTAGCGGTGTCTCTATTTCTTTGGACGCATGCGGTTCTGGCGCGGCTTTTCCCGAGTCTGAGCGCATGCACTCTTGGTAGCTAGTTACAGTGGGCAGTTTATTGAGAAAGACAGGCCCAAGCAGGAATAGTAGACCACCTATCGGCCTCCTCCAGGTCTCCCTGACTCTCAGATTTCTCTATCTATCACATACTCTCCGATCTGTCTAGCTCGCTCTCCTGGTAACTCTCTCTCACATAGACATTGGATCCTTCTTTAATACCACACACAAGACGAAACAGTACATTTTCCAGACATACCCAGATATTTACCCATTCATACATGAAGCCATCCAATACACATAACTGATGCATTCAACAGCAAAAACAAACATAAAACACAAGACAAACATAAAACATGCATTCTGAGGTGCTGTAGGGGACCCCAAATTCTTGACCACTACAGTACAACAGGGTACTAGAGCCTCCATGCCCACTGTGTCACATCTTGTAACCAAGCTAGGGGCAGTACAATCAGGTACTAAAGCCTCCATGCCCACTGTATCACATCTTGCATCCAAGCTAGAGGCGGTACAACAGGATACTAGAGCCTCCATGCCCACTGTATCACATCTTGTAACCAAGCTAGAGGCAGTACAATCAGGTACTAGAGCCTCCATGCCCGCTCGTATCACATCTTGTATCCAAGCTAGAGGCGGTACAACAGGATACTAGAGCTTCCATGCCCACACATATCACATCTTGTATCCAAGCTAGGGGCAGTATAATCAAGTACTAGAGCCTACATGCCCACTGTATCACATCTTGCATCCAAGCTAGAGGCGGTACAACAAGATACTAGAGCCTCCATGCCCACTATATCACATCTTGTAACCAAGCTAGAGGCAGTACAATCAGGTACTAGAGCCTCCATGCCCGCTCGTATCACATCTTGTATCCAAGCTAGAGACAGTATAACAGGGTACTAGAACCTCCATGCCCACTGTATCACATCTTGTAAGCAAGTTAGGGGCAGTACAATAAGGTACTAGAGCCTGCATGCCCACTCATATCCCATCTTGTATCCAAGCTAGAGACAGTATAGCAGGGTACTAGAGCCTCTATGCCCGCTCGTATCACATCTTGTATCCAAGCTAGAGGCTGTACAACAGGATATTAGAGCCTCCATGCCAACTCATATCACATCTTGTATCCAAGCTAGAGGTGGTACAACAGGATACTAGAGCCTCCATGCCCGCCCGTATCACATCTTGCATCCAAGCTAGAGGTCAACCAACAGGGTACTAGAGCCTCCATGCCTGCCTGTATCACATCTTGTATCCAAGCTAGGGGTGGTACATTAGGGTACAAGAGCCTCCATGCCCGCTCATATCCCATCTTGTATCCTAGCTAGAGACAGTATAGCAGGGTACTAGAGCCTCTATGCCCGCTCGTATTACATCTTGTATCCAAGCTAGAGGCGGTACAACAGGGTATTAGAGCCTCCATGCCAACTCATAGCACATCTTGTATCCAAGCTAGAGGTGGTACAACAGGATACTAGAGCCTCCATGCACGCCCGTATCACATCTTGCATCCAAGCTAGAGGTCACCCAACAGGGTACTAGAGCCTTCATGCCTGCTCGTATCACATCTTGTATCCTAGCTAGAGATTGTATAACAGGGTACTAGAGCCTCCATGCCCGCCCATATCACATCTTGTATCCAAGCTAGAAGCGTTCCATCAGGGTACTAGAGCCTCCATGCCCGCCTATATCACATCTTGTATCCAACCTAGAGGCGGTACAACAGGGTACTGGAGCCTCCATGCTTATCCGTATCACATATTGTATCCAAGCTAGAGGTGGTACAACAGGGTACTAGAGCCTCCATGCCCGCCTGTATCACACCTTGTATCCAAGCTAGAGGCGGTACAACAGGGTACTAGAGCCTCCATGCCCGCCTGTATCACATCTTGTATCCAAGCTAGAGGCGGTACAACAGGGTACTAGAGCCTCCATGCTTATCCGTATCACATATTGTATCCAAGCTAGAGGTGGTACAACAGGGTACTAAAGCCTCCATGCCAGTCTGTATCACATCTTGTATCGAAGCTAGAGGCGGTATAACAGGGTACTAGAGTCTCCATGCTTATCCGTATCACATATTGTATTCAAGCTAGAGGTGGTACAACAGGGTACTAGAGCCTCCATGTTTGCCTGTATCACACCTTGTATCCAAGCTAGAGGCGGTACAACAGGGTACTAGAGCCTCCATGCCCGCCTGTATCACATCTTGTATCCAAGCTAGAGGCGGTACAACAGGGTACTAGAGCCTCCATGCTTATCCGTTTCACATATTGTATCCAAGCTAGAGGTGGTACAACAGGGTACTAAAGCCTCCATGCCAGTCTGTATCACATCTTGTATCGAAGCTAGAGGCGGTATAACAGGGTACTAGAGTCTCCATGCTTATCCGTATCACATATTGTATTCAAGCTAGAGGTGGTACAACAGGGTACTAGAGCCTCCATGTCTGCCTGTATCACACCTTGTATCCAAGCTAGAGGCGGTACAACAGGGTACTAGAGCCTCCATGCCCGCCTGTATCACATCTTGTATCCAAGCTAGAGGCGGTACAACAGGGTACTAGAGCCTCCATACCTGCCTGTATCACATCTTGTATCCAAGCTAGAGGCGGTACAACAGGGTACTAGAGTCTCCATGCTTATCCGTATCACATATTGTATTCAAGCTAGAGGTGGTACAACAGGGTACTAGAGCCTCCATGTCTGCCTGTATCACACCTTGTATCCAAGCTAGAGGCGGTACAACAGGGTACTAGAGCCTCCACGCCCGCCTGTATCACATCTTGTATCCAAGCTAGAGGCGGTACAACAGGGTACTAGAGCCTCCATGCCTGCCCGTATCACATCTTGTATCCAAGCTAGAGGCGGTACAACAGGGTACTAGAGCCTCCCTTCAAGTGTTCAATTTTCCGCCATAAATTCTCCTTTTGCTCTGATATGTAATCACTTACTTATATCACAATCACACAGAGAAAGCTTCATCCTATTCCGACAACTCCTTCCAGGTGCCTGACAATGAGTGTATATTAACAACAGCCCCGTGAATTAAGGTTTCCCCTACGCTTTTGTGCTGTTATAAACCTCTCTGCTAATATACAAGTATGCTTCGAGCAAGTAAATAAGAGCATGGAGAATGTATTTGTTACATACAGACACTCCATTTATTTCCTGTTCATTATTCAGCATGGTACTGTGCAGCTTCTTAATATATACCATGAAGCTCGGAGAAAAAATATATTTGCTATGATTTGCATGGATACCAAACCCCCGTAGAATGAGTTCTATTCCTCTCTGCCTGCGGAGTCTTCATCTAATGCAGGGAGTGTTGCCAGTTACAAATAATGACACTGCAAAGTGTTTCACATTATAATCTTCATATATCCGAATCTGCTATGATAACCAATGGGTAATTCAATTAAAATAAAAGCAATTAAAGTTGATGTTGTTTCAAAAACTCATTTGAAAGCAGCCATTTACCACTGTGATGCAGAAACTGAAGCTTCTTGTATAGAACAAGCGGGCGCTTCAACATTTCCCCGTCTCTCATTACTGGAGGTAACTGGGCATATCACTGTAACCTTAGGTGACCAAACCTCATCAGTGATATATAACAGAGGACTGTTTGCTCTTGTGAAGGTCCGCTGTTAGGTTGCAGCAGGGGAGGACTAAGTTATTGCAGCAGGTAAGACTTTGTAATAGAACCCCCTCAAAGACAATTGCAGAGCTTGCAAAGAGCACTCCTATCTCTATACACACAGAGACATATGTGGAAACCGGAATACTATTATAGTCAGGCAGACTAAGGCCTGCTTCACACGAACGTCATTTTAATGCTCCGATAGCCGCGCTAAAAGATCATGGCTATCGGTGCTTAAAATCGTGTGAATGAACAGTAGCGGCGAACAAGTCACGGCTATTTTGAAATTTTGCACGACTGGCTGCGGCATCTTGCGGTGCGCTGCCGCCGCAGCCCGGAAATCCCTCTGCCGCCGCAACAATGTAAAACAACATGAAATGCCTCATAAGAGGCACTTATCATTGTTTAGCAGCGCTCGCCGCTGCTAAGCCCTCTCCCTTTGCAGCTGGCTCACATAGACTCCCATGGGAGTCTATGGGATTTTTCTGCATTGTGGTGTCAAAAGTCCTATCCTTTGGCGCTGAGAAATATTGGCATTAAAAAAAGTACCTATTTTAGGCAAGTCATAAAATTTGTTCGTCTAAGAGAACCCATAGGAAATCATTGGTTCTTTAGACACGATTTTTGACGAGCCTACTGTGCGTCCAAATAACACTCATGTGTAAGAGGCCTAAGACCTCATGTCCACGGGGAAAATCAGGCCCGCTACGGATTCTCCATGGAGAATCCATAGCGGGTCCCTCCTGCCCCGCGGACATGAGGGCTGAAAATAACAATTACTCACCTCTCCGGATCTTCCCTTCTTCGCGGCTTGATCTTCTCTCCGTCGCGGATCTTCTTTCTTCGGCCCGGCAGATGTGCTCGGCAGACGAGCCCATGCGCCGCGCACATCCACCGGGCGGAAGAAAGAAGATCCGGCCACGACAGAGAGACGATCAAGCCACGAAGAAGGGAAGATCCGGAGCGTCCGGAGCAGGTGAGTATATTCTGATTTTAGGTCTCCCACGGATCCGGACGGCTTCCATAGGCTTCAATAGAAGCCTGCGGGAGACCCGCACCTAAATGGAGCATGTCCATTTTTTTTTAAGCTCCAGATTTTTTAAAATTCACTTTTATTGACCATCCGCGGGTATTTATCTACCCGCGGGTGGTCAATGCATCCCTATGGGGTGCGGATCCGCATGCGGGTGATCCACTGCGGATTTTAATTGTTCTTTTGCCCGTGGACATGAGGCCTAAGGGCTTTTTCAGATGTCATCGGAATGTATTTGCACAGTGAACTAAGTTGACTTGCTAGCGTGTCCTGTGCATAGTCCTGTACATTTTTGCGCATGCAGGGCCTGTTCACTTGCGCGCGCAACACCTCCCCATCCTGATTTAAAAGGCTATTTAGCCTAATGAGGTCCAGATGTGTTCAATTTGTCACAGAATTGCGCAGTGTATTGCGCATTTGTACGTGCATTTGCACACCTCTCATAGACTACTATGGGGAACTTTGCTGTGCAAATACGCAAAAGATAGAGTAGGTCCTATTTTTTTTCAAATTACATCAATGAGTTTTGATTTCCGTATATGGCACTCCGTGAGCGGCGCAAATACATCCATCTGAAGAGATAAAATTTATGCATGCAGTACGCAGAGAATCAAACCCATTCGTACACACTTCAAAATTTCTCACGTGCATCACACTCACACACAAAAAAATAGAACATTTTCTATCTTTCTGTGTATTTGCGAACCAAAGGCTCCCATAGGGGAGTGCACAAATGTGCTCGCAATGTGCAACGCCATGTGCAATACACTTCGCAATTCCGTGAAAAAAAAACCACACACCTGGAACTCATTAGGCTAAATAGGCGTTTAACCCTTTCCAATCCACTGTCTGACGTCTAAAGACATTATGATCTAAGGCTGTACAGCTCCGTTTTGGGAAGATGTCAGTCGGGGTTCTCTTACTGTATATTGCCAGCCTCTCTGCTGTCAGAGCCTATCTAACGTGTCACCTCATGTAGTACTGGCTTTAGCCAGCAGATAGCGCCGTTGTATAATGGCAGGAAAAGAGTAAGCTCCCGAGGAAAACTAGGATACAAATTGGATTGGAAAGGGTTAAACCGCAGTGTGTTTGTCTGCTGCACAAATGACCAGGCCCTGGGAGTGCAAAAAATAAAAGGTAAAATATGCTGAGACACGCTCAACGAAGCTTTCTTTCATAGCTGAATATTTTTTGCTGAGGCGTGCGCAGAAATGCATACGCCCGTGTAAAGGAGCCCTAAGGCAGAGTCCTCATCTGTGTTCAAATGTGAAGTCATCAAAAGATAGTACGCCATGCGGACCCCGCTGAACCCATGCCAAAGGTGAATGTGGAATAAAGGACAGCTAATATCACAGTGAGTGTAGATGAGCTCATGTCCAAGGTCACACAATTACATATAAGGGCTTCTTCACACGGGTGTATGCACAACTACACCCGTCACTACAAAGTGTAGTTGCGCACGAACGAGATAAAAATCTTTTTTTTATCTTTCCAACTCTGCGCTATTCTGCGCCAGCTTGTAAAAACAACAGCGGCAGCATGGGTCCTTCCCTGGTGGTATTAGCTACTTGCAGGAAAGATAGGGCAAGTCCTATCTTTTATCTCCCGTACTATTAACGGACGAGAATCCCGCTAGTGACAACGAAACCATTGAAATCTAAGTGATTCGAACCCCCAATGATCTAACATGTATCACCCAAGCTATGGATAGGTGATAAATGTTTCTTGGTGGCATATAACCCCTCAAGGAAGCAGTGAGAGGCTGTAAAACAAATTTTGCAACAGCTTGCATTGTGCGCCACAATTGTTTTTGCCGTTTTTTTCTTTTTTTTTGTAGGGGGGGGGGGGATATTGTATGTGGGCTGGTGAAGTTTATGTGCCAGGGCTGCTTTTTTGGGCTAGTCGAAATTTGTCACCTTAGACCAAAATTGTTCTCAGAATATGACAGCCCCAAATAACGTTGGGAAACACAACCACATCCATGTAGCATCTATGACACCTGGTGTGAGATGCAGTAGCCTTTCTGTATAGTCTCATCCGGTACAGACAGCATGTACCAATCTGTAATTTGGTCCTAAATTACTTTACAAGAAGTCAGTGTGAAAAGAACACAAATGCATTTACGGGATATCACCATGAACAAGAGTCATAGCAATTATGCTTGCGGAGGCTCGAAGACCATTATGCCACAAAGGAGGATTACTATTATAAAAGGCACATACTGTTGGTAAAGGTAAACTCCCCTGGTGCAAGCACCGAGTCATGACCTAACTCTTCTGGTGATGTTTTCTTGGGACTGTTTTGCGGGTGGTTTGCCATTGCCTTCCCCAGTCATCTTTTATCCCCCAGCTAGCTGAGTACTCATTTCACCATCTTCGGAAGGATGAAAGGCTGAGTCAACCTTGAACCGGCTACATGAACCAGGTGTACTGAATACTATTTTCTCCAGCAGGTTTCAGGGTATTCTGTAGCTTCCTAATTGTGTAATATGGCATGCCAACTAAGTCAGACACAAGCTCTAAGTCTCAAGTCTAAACTGGATCTGGGTGGTACATTGTTCAGACCCTCACTTTATTGAAACACATAATACCTGCCCTTTATGGGCATATAACAGATTACATCAGTAACATATATAATTCTCATTCGTTGGGCCATATAGAATTCCCTGCCCCCCTCCCCACCTCTCTCTTAAGTCCAGTGTATGAGCCAACCTTTGCCCCCTCAACATGTGATCAGGCAAAGGTAGTTTCTTTGTCTCAGAAGTTGAGAGTGGGGGAGGGCTGGGAAGACACCCAACATGGATACAAGTAATACAGTATAGGAATGTGAGTTTAACTCTTAAAGGCTGGAGAGGAGCCTTATATTAGGCTAACTTTATAGAACACACATCTTTCACCATGCCATTGTCCAGCAATTCCCATAATGAAATTATGTGGCCATTAGCCTCCACAGAGTTAAATCACTACAGCTGCATAATACATCTAGTTTATACAAATCAATAGACATTTTGCGCTAACTAATCATTATGTCTACTACACAGGCACATATGGTAGTAGTTGCCATTTTTGCATTTGGGCCCAGGAGTTTCAAGTAGCGCCTTCGCCATGAATGCTTCCAGTTGATAGTTTTGGGAAATACCTGACCCTGTATTCTGATTCGCTAAAGTTACTATTTGCCTTTTTTAATAGAAAACTGGATGGTTTTTGATTATATTAGGTGAATACAATTATTTAAAACATCCCATTTCCTAGAATAGCACATACATCTACCTGAATAATTTATTGCAGGTGCCAAATAGAGAGTGCATTAAATGCCCTAATGCTGCTGGCCCTTACAGTGGATAATATAGCTTGACTGCTGCCAAGATAATTTTCCTTTTTCTCGTTTTTTCGTGTGATATCTTTGCCTAATAACATCAGCATTTTCCAGGGGGCCCAGAGCTTGTCTCAGATTAATGAGGTGCTTAATTCAAGACCGAAATGCCACTGTGAAGGGGGCAGAAAAGGTGCACGGAGAAGTGGCACTTGTCTAACATGCTGATCTGTGTTTCTTTCTACAATCGTAGTCCGGTTCTAGGAAAATAATAATAGCGATCTTTATATAGTGCTAACATATTCCGCAGCACTTGGGTACATGTAAAGACAATATCAGACAATAGATATAATATTAAAGGGGTTTTAGCAGAACCAGGAAAAATTTGCTAGCAGCTGGTCCTGGCCCAAAATAAAGAAACAAAGCATACTTACCTTTCCACGGTCCCCCAAGATGCAGCTAAGCCCCGGCGCTGTCTTCCTGGTGTATGGCCCGGCAGAAATCAGGTGACCGCTGCGGACTGTCAGAGGCTGCAAAGTCACCATTCCTAACTCCTGGCATCATGGCACCCAGGATGTCAGTGCTGATGGCAGGAGTTGAGGATGGTGACGCTGTGGCATCTGATTGGCCGCAGTGATTACTTGACTTCTGCCATTTGGTAAAAATGACATAATTTTCTTATCTGGATTAGTAGAATAACTGCAATACAAAATGTATAACGTTTTTACATTTTAATTTTAGCACAAAAAACAGTTTTTAAAGAAAATTAATTGAACCTGTATCACATTACCATATTCCAAGACTCATAGCATTTTTTAATTTTTCCAGCAATGGAGATACATGAGGTCGTGCTTCTGCGGTAAGAGTCGCAGTTTTTATCTGTACCAATTTGAGGTACGTGTGACTTTTAGATTGCTTTTTATTGCATTTTTGGGGTAAACAAAAGAAATTCTGTCATCACTTCTTAAAATTATGTTTACAGCGTTTGCCGTGTGGGATAAATATCGTAATATTTTCATTGTTTGGGTCATTACGAATGTTGTAGTACCTATCATGTACTGCCTTTAAAAAAATGTTTTGGTATTTTATCCATTTAAAAGGGTCTGTGGGGAAAAATGTGTATTTTTAGGACTTGAGAATGCGATTGTTCAATCACTAGGATACTACACCGCATTATTTATGTAGTGTATTCTGTAATGCCTATCACACCGACCTATTAGACTCGGCCGGAGGCTGCAATACATGGAAGACACAGAGAGCTTTGTCAGGGCTCTGGCTGCCATAAAAAACCCATTAATGCCTTGCAATCGCATTGTGGGATCCAATTGGTAGCAGGAGGAGCCCCTCTGTCATCTACTTACAAGTTTCAGTTACTATTGCTTGTGGAATGTAGGAGGTTAAACTGTCCTCAAATGAAGTTACTCCATTCCTGTCAGTTAGAGCAGGAGCCTGGCTGTCAGTAGTAAGCCAAGACACCACCTTAAAAAGATGTATGTGCAGGTTTAACCCTTTCCAATCCACTGTCTGACGTCTTCAGACATTCTGATTGAAGGCTATACAGCTCCGATATCTGAAGACGTCCGGCAAGGTATTCTTACTGTATATTACTAGCCGCTCTGTTCTCGGGGGCCTCTCTAGCAAGTCCCATACCGTAGTACTGGTTGTAGCCAGCAAATGGCGTCATTGTATAATGGCAGAAAGAGAAAACCCCCTAGGAATCCCTGAATCCAAAATTGGATTGCAAAGGGTTAAAGCCCGTTATTGACCAAAGTTAAAAAGCATATTGACAGTCACTAAGGGGTTACATTGCCTTTTTTTTATATACTGGGCAGGTACAAGGTGAAGGCAGCGGAGTACAACTGAAGATCATCTCTAAAGTCTGGCTATTAACTACCAGGGACCATTAATCCATTACTACACTTCTTAGAGCATATTACTACATGTAGCTCAACATCAACTTTGGCGCACATTCCGACTTTTTATTCAGTAACTTGCTTGATATATACTACTGTATGTAATATTTTTACTTGTAGTTGTTTGTTGCTATGCAGTAATTATGCATAAGATTAATACATAACTCATACCTCACAATTCCATTATTTCCAGCTCCGAACTACCCTACATCTCTCCAGTAATTACATCGAGTTTTATACCATCCCTGACATAGTTTTATGTATCCCGGTGGCTAGTAAACAGTTACTACTTTTTGAATATACTTGCGTACGTCTCACATCTAGAATCCAATTAAATTGATATCGCTATCTTGTTGCCTGCTTGCAAAATGGCTAAACAGTGTTCCAATAGGAACTGCATTAATAAGAGTCAAATTACAGGACCAGTGCTTAAATAACGAGGAGTTAATTATATGGTAAATCAATGTGAGCGTAATGCAACCAGCCACCCTCCAAATACCCTTTCAGAATCGATATGTAGAAAATTAACACATCAAAACTGAGCCTTGGGATTTTAGTGGGAAAGTGGAAACCTTTCGTGGACAGTGCAATGGGCGATATACAAATACACTTTGTATCATGGTAATTTTATTTGCTTACTAACAAGAATGTTTTGTTATATTGTGTCTTATTATAATCAAAGTTGTCTACTGCAGGCAAAACATATCCCAGAAATGTATGTCTAGTATTAATTATAACTAGAGATGAGCGAACGTACTCGTTTAGGGCGATTTCGCAATCGAGCACTGCTTTTTTCGAGTAACTGACTACTCGGGCGAAAGATTCGGGGGGCTGCGTGGTGGAGCGAGGGGTAGCAGTGGGGAACAGGGGGGAGCTCTCTCCCCCCCCCCCCACTCCCCTCTGCAACCCCCCGCTCACCCCCGGCGCCCCCCGAATCTTTTCGCCCGAGTAGTCAGTTACTCGAAACAAGCGGTGCTCGATTGCGAAATTGCCCTTAACGAATACGTTCGCTCATCTCTAATTATGACCAAACTGAAACTCTTCCTTCGAGAAATTTCTGAAGTGTCATATGCTCCATTTTTTCAAAAATATTGATTACATTATTGTGTCATCCTACTAACGAGTTGCCATTATTGTCACAATAAATACACCAAATGTATGATGCGTGATGGAATGGTCCTCTAGAGGGGAGGTCTTTTCAAATAAGAGGCCAATATACTGAACTGTGCAAAAGTTTTAGGCAAGTGTGGAGAAAATGCTGCAAAGGGAAAACGCTTTCAAAAATAGAAATGTTAATAGTTGATTTTTGTCAATTAACAAAATGCAAAGATTTGAATGAACAAAAGAGAAATCTAAATCACATCAATATTTGTTGGGACCACCTTTTGCCCTTAAAACAGCATTAATTCTTCTAGATACACTTGCAGACTGTTTTTGAAGGAACTCAGCAGGGAGGATGTTGCAAACATCTTGGAGAACTAAGCACAGATCCTTTGTGGATGTTTGCTCGCTCAAATCCTTCTGTCTCTTCATGTAGTTCCAGACAGACTGGATGATGTTGAGATCAGAGTCCGTTTGGCCATATCATCTTTACCTTCCAGATAGTTCTTAATGACATTGGCTGCATGTTTAGGGTCATTGTTCTGCTGCAGAATAAATTTTGAGTCAATCAGACACCTTCTATTTTGGAAAAAAAATTCCTTTGTAGCATTTTTTTCCACACCTGCCTAAAACTTTTGCACAGTACTGTATATAGAATATGATGAATGCCAAACCCCCCCCCCCCCTCCCCCTTCTGCAATTAAAGTACATAGAAAAAGATAAATCCACCAAGGAATAAAAATTATAAATACTCTTAATAATTCCACACATTATTAAAAAGTTGCCCCAGGATGAGCCCCCCAGGTATGTGGGTTGGGAACGACATGCAAGGCATTCCAGCCATTTGTCTATCTCTATTTAGGACCAATCACTACGGTGGAGGAGCAAGCAAGCCAAGCAGTTCCCCCCTTCTATCTTCCTTGTAATACTCACTAGTTGCTATCTGTGAACCAACATGTTGGCAGGATTGCTCCATGACCTCAAAGAATCTCTACCAACTAATGAAACAAGAATACCATAAATCAGTGTTCAAGATGGGTACTAAGGCTGAAAGAGCTCCAAATAGGGCACATAATACATAAATATTGGGGGGGGGGGGGGGGGCGCTTCTTGAATTCTATCAATTCCATGAATACTTGAAGTCATATTTTGATGGTGCTGAGGGTCACTACATTATTTTGTTATCAAGTGTATTTTAGTAAGAAGAAGAGGGCAGATCATAGTGAACATCTCTGCAGCATAAGACTACCCAAGGTGTATTTGTAGTGTGTTACTATGCGGAAGTAATAAGTCTTTAATGGAGCTGTAGACACAAAATGATAGGAGATTTTTAATTAAGATGATTTGCAAATTTGCTTATTTTTTTACGTTGCATTAGAGGAATAAAAGATTGTGAATGTGGGCAATATTTTGAAAACAGCATTTACCATGCAATTACACAAGTACATATACACATTCTGTATACCGGGAAGTTGAGCCCCCACATTTGGTTTAATATGAAAATGATCTTCTAAGGGCTCAGTCAGACGAGCGTTTTCTTCATGGATGTAAAGGTCCATGAAAACGAAATGCAAAGCGCATGTATAAAAAACGCATGATCGAAGCAGCAGCTGCGTTTTTTATTTGCGTGCTGCCCAATTGAAAGCAATGAGAGATTCGCTATCCCCTGCTGTGGCTGTGACAGCTGGAGAAGGGTGTTCTATGGATGTGAAACCCCTGGATGCTGTCACATTCAGGGGTTTCACCTTGTTGTCAATGGGGTCGGCAGCAGCTGTGCCAGCCCCATTGAAAACATAGGGAGAAGATCGCGCTCCTCTTCCACAGCTGTGACAGCTGTGGCAAGGGATTCCTTCATCCCAACAGGGAGTCCCCTCATCACTTAACACTGTGACACTTAACTAATATTATATTATTTATCTAAGTCATCGTTATGGACAAATACAATCTTATTAACAGCATTCAAACAGTTGTACCATTTGTGCTCTTTATTGAGCACTTAGAGATTGGAAATGCTAGTTTTATAGATGCTTTGCTTATTAAATAAAGGCACATAAAGCCTGGTTACTGACAATTCTGTTGTCAGAAAATACTGGTTACTGTGCAAACTATTTAGAAGACATAGAAGAAAAAATTGAAGTTTTCCAGCAATTGAGATATGATAAAAAGATGTATTTTAACATTTCCATAACAATATGGCTAAAGAAAACCAGAAAAGGTATTTAAAACACCTAAATGTTTTGAACAAGGAACTGTTAGTCATGGCAGAAGATGTGTTATAGAAATGCATAAAAATAGAAAAGGCTAGAAAATGATTGCTAAAGACCTGTGTCACGTCTGTCTCCTGGGATCTGTGGTACTGCAGATGAGGAGATTGTGCTGGTTGGGCATGTGTGTCTCCAGTCAGCCAATCACTCCAGGTCAGTACACATAAAGCTGTCTTCCCAGATGTGGTCAGCATTCTCTGTTCTCATTCTCTGTGTGTGTGTGGTGTGAGCAGGTTCTATGTGTGGCGGCTGCAAGAAAGATTTGTGTTTGTTTGGCTGTGTCGCTGGACTCCTAGTTAGTGTAGGGACTAGTGGAATAGTCAGGAGCTGTGAAGTGGCCCGCTAGCTTCCATACTTTGATCAAAATTTCAACTAATACCTGGTATTCATAGCATTAACATCTGCTACTAGTCTTTGCATTTTGGCTAGTGTGATTATGGCTCTGTGTGTCTTCTTACTCTGTCTAGTTGTCCCTGTTGGTGGTGGCATGTGTATGTGTTCTATCCAGGGTGCATGGATTCCTAGGATCAGCAAGGGTCCAGATCCAAAGACCCCCTGGGCCGCCCTTTATTGGGGCGATGTCCCTGCTCACTTACCGTAGTAGAAGTTAGGGAGAGATGTTAATCTGTGGTAGTTTACCTGGTGTTCCCTATCCTTTGGTAACCTTTGTGTGGGCCCTATGCTCACTTACCCACATGAATTAAACAACCTGGTTAAAAATGTATGCAAATATGGAGAAAATTCAGGATTGATGATACTTTTTATAGCAAACGGTGTCCCGTTAAGTTCACTCAAAGAGCACAACAACAATCTGGAAAAATATGCAAAAGATCTCAGGGTAAATGACCTATAGACCTATAGAACACTCGACAAACTATAAAAGTCTCTGATCCTATGTCCACATGATGGAGGGAAGAGGATGGTTTGGGGCAGCTGTCTTAGAGCCTGGACATTTTGCAATCATTGGAGGAACAATGAATTCTAAGGTGTATCACAACCTTTTACAGATGTATATAAGGGCCAAGGTCCATAACCTCAAGCTGGAGAGACGTGGGGTGATGCAACAAGATAATGACCCATATCAGCAAAGAACACCATTCAAAGAGTGAATGAAAAAAGATTTGTGTTTTGGAATGACCAAGTTAGGGTGCCTTCACACTTGCGATCGCGATATCGCTGTTTTTTTTAACACAAAGGTCAATATAACTTTCTAATGTTAAAAACGCATCGCACAAATATCACAAAGCACAAACTTGCGATCTTTGTGCGATGCGTTTTTAACATTAGAAAGCCCTGTTTACATTTGCGTTAAAAATTGCAGCGATATCGCGATCACAAGTGTGAAGGCACCCTTAGAGCTGTAACCTGAATATCATTTTGATGCCGTGGCTTGACCTGAAGAAGGTTGTGCCCTCCAGACATCCCAGAATGACTGATGAACAGAAAAATGTTTGCATGGAGGAATGGTCCAAAATTCCTCCTCAACATTGTGAAAATCTTATTTGCAGCTACAGAAAGGTTTGGTGGAGGTGATGGCTGCCAAAAGGGGATCTAGATGTTATTAAATTAAATTGTTCATTTACTTTTTCACCTTGCACTATAGATCTATACTCAATGTACTCAATATAAGACCGGTACAGCTGATTGTATGTTATTAGTTAGAGTATGCTTGTCTATAATTGTCATTTAGATAACAATCAGATCACATGTTATTAGTAGTTAATGTAGAAATCCAAGTAATTCGAAAAGGGTTCACTTAGTTTGTCTTGTAACTGAAATAGCCTAAAGTCCTGAGTTAGGAGAGAATTACAGAAAAATAGAGATCTTCACACTTCTCCTATAGAAGCCTATATATTCCCTGGCAAGCTAAAATGTAACTTTTATTAAGGTGAAGCTTAAAAAGAAATCTGATAACTATACTGACATGAATATAAAAAGACATCAAGAAACCTCCCTAACACAAAGAAACCCCAATCCTCAGGGGCTTCAATAACCTAGCATAGGAAGATAAGAGGATAGCTAAAGTAATAACCACACCCAGCCTTGATGGTTGACTGGGTGTCAGATAGTTACCTTCGTTGATGTCCCTAAGGAAGTAGTTAAGGACAGGGCTGCTGAAATGCATAGGAAAAGTTTTCTATATTAAGTATACATCTACCAGTGCAAGGTGAAAAAGTAAATGAACCATTGAATTTAATAAACTTTTGGATGCAATCACCTTTTTCCAACAAGGTTTTCTCAACAGCCTCTAGTATAATGGCTGGAGTAGGGAACATTTTTGCATGGGCAAATAGGCCTGGTATGTGCCCAGTGCTATATGAGATGAAGATTAGGTTGTTTCAATACTAGCAGAGAGGTTATTAGTAGAGATGAGCGAACGTACTTGTCCGAGCTTGATGCTCGTTCGAGTATTAGCGTGTTCGAGATGCTCGTTACTCGAGACGAGCACCACGCAATGTTCGAGTTACTTTCACTTTCATCTCTGAGACATTAGCGCGCTTTTCTGGCCAATAGAAAGACAGGGAAGGCATTACAACTTCCCCCTGCGACGTTCAAGCCCTATACCACCCCGCTGCAGTGAGTGGCTGGCGAGATCAGGTGTCACCCGAGTATTTAAATCTGCCCCGCCCGCGGCTCACCACAGATGCATTCTGACAGAGATCAGGGACAGTGCTGCTGCTGGTGCTGCTGCTATAGGGAGAGCGTTAGGAGTTATTTTAGGCTTGAAGAACCCCAACGGTCCTTCTTAGGGCCACATCTGACCGTGTGCAGTACTGTTAAGGCTGCTGTGAGCAGTGTTGCACATTTTTTTTTTGTATATCGGGCGTGCAGAGCATTGCGTCCTCAGTCTGCAGTCCTTGTACATAGTATAGGGCCAGTACTGGTGAGGCAGGGAAAGAGATATACAGGCTATATAGGCAGTGGGCTTTTTCAAACAAATTTGGGAAAAATACTATCTTTGGGCTGCCTGTGATCGTCTTGAGTGTACTGCGTCTCTGCTGGGGGTAGTAGTCCTAATTATTACGCAGCTAAGTGTTACAGCAGGCGTGCACAAAATTCTTTCCTGGATCTGCGTTGCCCGTTACATCACCGCCGTCATCCCATCAGAGGGAAACAGTATACATATATACGCTGCCTACAGTATCTGTCTGCTGTCTCAGCTCAGCCTTTAAAAAAATAGAAGCAAAATACTTAAGGCCTACTACTGGCCTTTGGACACTTGACTGCTTCTGCGCTGTGAATTCCACTAGCTCAGTCATACGCACCTACGTCTCACTACAGGCTTGCGCAAAATTCTTTCCTGGCTCTGCTGTGCATTCCGTAAGCGAAGTCAGCCTCCAACCACAGGCCAATAAGCGGCACATTTAATTACAGCGTTCTGTTTCTGCACTACTGGTAATACACCATGCTGAGGGGTAGGGGTAGGCCTAGAGGACGTGGACGTGGGCGAGGACGCGGAGGCCCAAGTCAGGGTGTGGGCACAGGCCGAGCTCCTGATCCAGGTGTATCGCAACCGACTGCTGCGGGATTAGGAGAGAGGCACGTTTCTGGTGTCCCCATATTAATCTCACAATTAATGGGTCCACGCGGTAGACCTTTATTAGAAAATGAGCAGTGTGAGCAGGTCCTGTCGTGGATGGCAGAAAGTGCATCCAGCAATCTATCGACCACCCAGAGTTCTACGCCGTCCACTGCTGCAACTCTGAATCCTCTGGCTGCTGCTCCTCCTTCCTCCCAGCCTCCTCACTCCACTACAATGACACATTCTGAGGAGCAGGCAGACTCCCAGGAACTGTTCTCGGGCCCCTGCCCAGAATGGGCAGCAATGGTTCCTCTCCCACCGGAGGAGTTTGTCGTGACCGATGCCCAACCTTTGGAAAGTTCCCGGGGTCCGGGGGATGAGGCTGGGGACTTCCGGCAACTGTCTCAAGAGCTTTCAGTGGGTGAGGAGGACGACGACGATGAGACACAGTTGTCTATCCCTCAGGTAGTAGTAATTGCAGTAAGTCCGAGGGAGGAGCGCACAGAGGATTCGGAGGAAGAGCAGCAGGACGATGAGGTGACTGACCCCA
The DNA here is from genome assembly GCF_035609145.1 of Eleutherodactylus coqui. NCBI lineage: Eukaryota > Metazoa > Chordata > Amphibia > Anura > Eleutherodactylidae > Eleutherodactylus > Eleutherodactylus coqui. Next base: position 473,872,752 of record NC_089837.1, on the reverse strand, counting down.
CCTGGTTTGCTAAGCCTACTGAGGACAGGTATTCAGAGGGGGAGGCAAGTGCAGCAGCAGGGCAGGTTGGAAGAGGCAGTGCGGTGGACAGGGGTAGAGGCAGGGCCAGACCAAATAATCCACCAACTGTTTCCCAAAGCGCCCCCTCACGCCATGCCACCCTGCAGAGGCCGAGGTGCTCAAAGGTGTGGCAATTTTTCGCTGAGAGTGCAGACGACCGACGAACTGTGGTGTGCAAGGTTTGTCGCGCCAAGATCAGCCGTTCAGCCACCACCACCAGCATGCGCAGACATATGATGGCCAAGCACCCCACAAGGTGGGACGAAGGCCGTTCACCGCCTCCGGTTTGCACCACTGCCTCTCCCCCTGTGCCCCAACCTGCCACTGAGATCCAACCCCCCTCTCAGGACACAGACACTACCGTCTCCCGGCCTTCACCCACACCCTCACCTCCGCTGTCCTCGGCCCCATCCAGCAATGTATCTCAGCGCGCTGTCCAGCCGTCACTAGCGCAAGTGTTTGAGCGTAAGCGCAAGTACGCAGCCACGCACCCCCACGCTCAAGCGTTAAACGTGCACATAGCCAAATTGATCAGCCTAGAGATGCTGCCGTATAGGCTTGTGGAAATTGTTTACAAAAATTATATGACTGAGTCTTGTGGGCCTAAGAAAAATTGCCCGTTCGGCGTGATTACGTCAGGTTTCAGGAGGAGGAGCAGGAGGAGGAGGATGAATATTATACACAGATTGATGAAGCTAAAAGGTCCACGATTTTGATGGTGATAGAGAACAATGCTTCCATCCGCGGGTGCAGCCTACGTATTGTGTAGGTATCGCTGCTGTCCGCTGGTGGAGAAGAGAAGTCTGGGGAAATCCAGGCTTTGTTCATCTTGATGAGTGTAAGCCTGTCGGCACTGTTGGTTGACAGGCGGGTACGCTTATCTGTGATGATTCCCCCAGCCGCACTAAACACCCTCTCTGACAAGACGCTAGCCGCAGGACAAGCAAGCACCTCCAGGGCATACAGCGCGAGTTCAGGCCATGTGTCCAGCTTCGACACCCAGTAGTTGTAGGGGGCAGAGGCGTCACGGAGGACGGTCATGCGATCGGCTATGTACTCCCTCACCATCCTTTTACAGTGCTCCCGCCGACTCAGCCTTGACTGGGGAGCGGTGACACAGTCTTGCTGGGGAGCCAGAAAGCTGTCAAAGGCCTTAGAGAGTGTTCCCCTGCCTGTGCTGTACATGCTGCCTGATCTCTGCGCCTCCCCTGCTACCTGGCCCTCGGAACAGCGCCTTCGGCCACTAGCGCTGTCGGATGGGAATTTTACCATCAGTTTGTCCGCCAGGGTCCTGTGGTATAGCATCACTCTCGAACCCCTTTCCTCTTCGGGTATGAGAGTGGAAAGGTTCTCCTTATACCGTGGGTCGAGCAGTGTGTACACCCAGTAATCCGTAGTGGCCAGAATGCGTGTAACGCGAGGGTCACGAGAAAGGCATCCTAACATGAAGTCAGCCATGTGTGCCAGGGTACCTGTACGCAACACATGGCTGTCCGCACTAGGAAGATCACTTTCAGGATCCTCCTCCTCCTCCTCAGGCCATACATGCTGAAAGGATGACAGGCAAGCAGCATGGGTACCCTCAGCATTGGGCCAAGCTGTCTCTTCCCCCTCCTCCTCATCATCCTCATGCTCCTCCTCCTCAACGCGCTGAGATATAGACAGGAGGGTGTTCTGACTATCCAGCGACATACTGTCTTCCCCCGCCTCCATTTCCGAGCGCAAAGTGTCTGCCTTTATGCTTTGCAGGCAACTTCTCAAGAGGCATAGCAGAGGAATGGTGACGCTAATGATTGCAGCATCGCCGCTCACCATCTGGGTAGACTCCTCAAAGTTTCCAAGGACCTGGCAGATGTCTGCCAACCAGGCCCACTCTTCTGTAAAGAATTGAGGAGGCTGACTCCCACTGCGCCGCCCATGTTGGAGTTGGTATTCCACTATAGCTCTATGTTGCTCATAGAGCCTGACGAACATGTGGAGCGTAGAGTTCCACCGTGTGGGCACGTCGCACAGCAGTCGGTGCACTGGCAGATGAAACCGATGTTGCAGGGTGCGCAGGGTGGCAGCGTCCGTGTGGGACTTGCGGAAATGTGCGCAGAGCCGGTGCACCTTTCCGAGCAGGTCTGACAAGCGTGGGTAGCTTTTCAGAAAGCGCTGAACCACCAAATTAAAGACGTGGGCCAGGCATGGCACGTGCGTGAGGATGCCAAGCTGCAGAGCCGCCACCAGGTTACGGCCGTTGTCACACACGACCATGCCCGGTTGGAGGCTCAGCGGCGCAAGCCAGTGGTCGGTCTGCTCTGTCAGACCCTGCAGCAGTTCGTGGGCCATGTGCCTCTTCTCTCCTAAGCTGAGTAGTTTCAGCACGGCCTGCTGACGCTTGGCCACCGCTGTGCTGCCACGCCGCGCGACACCGACTGCTGGCGACGGTCTGCTGCTGACACATCTTGATTGCGAGACAGAGGTTGCGTAGGAGGAGGAGGAGGGTGGTTTAGTGGAGGAAGCATACACCGCCGCAGATACCACCACCAAGCTGGGGCCCACAATTCTGGGGGTGGGTAGGACGTGAGCGGTCCCAGGCTCTGACTCTGTCCCAGCCTCCACTAAATTCACCCAATGTGCCGTCAGGGAGATATAGTGGCCCTGCCCGCCTGTGCTTGTCCACATGTCCGTTGTTAAGTGGACCTTGGCAGTAACCGCGTTGGTGAGGGCGCGTACAATGTTGCGGGAGACGTGGTCGTGCAGGGCTGGGACGGCACATCGGGAAAAGTAGTGGCGACTGGGAACTGAGTAGCGCGGGGCCGCCGCCGCCATCATACCTTTGAAAGCCTCCGTTTCCACAACCCTATACGGCAGCATCTCCAGGCTGATAAATTTGGCTATGTGCACGTTTAACGCTTGAGCGTGTGGGTGTGTGGCGGCGTACTTGCGCTTGCGCTCCAACACTTGCGCTAGCGACGGCTGGACGGTGCACTGAGAGACATTGGTGGATGGGGCCGAGCACAGCGGAGGTGAGGGTGTGGGTGCAGACCAGGAGACGGTAGTGCCTGTGTCCTGAGAGGGGGGTTGGATCTCAGTGGCAGGTTGGGGCACAGGGGGAGAGGCAGCAGTGCAAACCGGAGGCGGTTAACGGCCTTCGTCCCACCTTGTGGGGTGGTTGGCCATCATATGTCTGCCCATGCTGGTGGTGGTGAGGCTGGTGGTGGCTCCACGGCTGATCTTGGCACGACAAAGGTTGCACACCACTGTTCGTCGGTCGTCTGCACTCTCAGTGAAAAGCTGCCAGACCTTTGAGCACCTCGGCCTCTGCAGGGTGGCATGGCGCGAGGGGCCGCTTTGGGAAACAGTTGGTGGATTATACGGTCTGGCCCTGCCTCTACCCCTGGCCACCGCACTGCCTCTTCCAACCTGCCCTGCTGCTGCACTTGCCTCCCCCTCTGAAGACCTGTCCTCAGTAGGCTTAGCAAACCAGGTGGGGTCAGTCACCTCATCGTCCTGCTGCTCTTCCTCCAAATCCTCTGTGCGCTCCTCCCTCGGACTTACTCCAATTACTACTTCCTGAGTGATAGACAACTGTGTCTCATCGTCATCGTCCTCCTCACCCACTGAAAGCTCTTGAGACAGTTGCCGGAAGTCCCCAGCCTCATCCCCCGGACCCCGGGAACTTTCCAAAAGTGGGCATCGGTCACGACAAACTCCTCCGGTGGGAGAGGAACCATTGCTGGCCATTCTGGGCAGGGGCCCGGGAACAGTTCCTGGGAGTCTGCCTGCTCCTCAGAATGTGTCATTGTAATGGAGTGAGGAGGCTGGGAGGAAGGAGGAGCAGCAGCCAGAGGATTCAGAGTTGCAGCAGTGGACGGCGCAGAACTCTGGGTGGTCGATAGATTGCTGGATGCACTTTCTGCCATCCACGACAGGACCTGCTCACACTGCTCATTTTCTAATAAAGGTCTACCGCGTGGACCCATTAATTGTGAGATGAATGTGGGGACGCCAGAAACGTGCCTCTCTCCTAATCCCGCAGCAGTCGGCTGCGATACACCTGGATCAGGAGCTCGGCCTGTGCCCACACCCTGACTTGGGCCTCCGCACCCGCGCCCGTGTCCACGTCCTCTAGGCCTACCCCTACCCCTTAGCATGCTGTATTACCAGTAGTGCAGAAACAGAACGCTGTAATTAAATGTGCCGCTTATTGGCCTGTGGTTGGAAGCTGACTTCCCTTACGGAACGAACAGCAGAGCCAGGAAACAATTTTGCGCACGCCTGTAGTGAGACGTAGGTGCGTATGACTGAGCTAGTGGAATTCACAGCGCAGAAGCAGTCAAGTGGCCAAAGGCCAGTAGTAGGCCTTAAGTATTTTGCTTCTATTTTTTTTAAATGCTGAGCTGATACAGCAGACAGATACTGTACACAGCGTATAATATTATGTATACTGTTTCCCTCTGGCGGGATGACGGCGATCATGTAACAGAGACAGCAGATCCAGGAAACAATTTTGCGCAAGCCTGCTGTAACGCTTAGCTGCGTATTAATTACGACTACTACCCCCAGCAGATAGATACTGTAGGCAGCGTATAATATTATGTATACTATTTCCCTGTGGCGGGATGACGGCGATCATGTAACAGAGACAGCAGATCCAGGAAACAATTTTGCGCAAGCCTGCTGTAACGCTTAGCTGCGTATTAATTACGACTACTACCCCCAGCAGATAGATAATGTAGGCAGCGTATAATATTATGTATACTGTTTCCCTCTGGCGGGATGACGGCGATCATGTAGCAGAGACAGCAGATCCAGGAAACAATTTTGCACAAGCCTGCTGTAACGCTTAGCTGTGTATTATTTAGGACTACTACCCCCAGCAGATAGATACTGTAGGCAGCGTATAATACTATGTATACTGTTTCCCTCTGGCGGGATGACGGCGATCATGTAACAGAGACAGCAGATCCAGGAAACAATTTTGCGCAAGCCTGCTGTAACGCTTAGCTGCGTATTAATTACGACTACTACCCCCAGCAGATAGATACTGTAGGCAGCGTATAATATTATGTATACTGTTTCCCTCTGGCGGGATGACGGTGATCATGTAACAGAGACAGCAGATCCAGGAAACAATTTTGCGCAAGCCTGCTGTAACGCTTTGCTGCGTATTAATTACGACTACTACCCCCAGCAGATAGATACTGTAGGCAGCGTATAATATTATGTATACTGTTTCCCTCTGGCGGGATGACGGCGATCAATTTTTTGGAAAAAGCCCACTGCCTATATAGCCTGAATATCTCTTTCCCTGCCTCACCAGTACTGGCCCTATACTCTGTACAATGACTGCAGACTGCGGACGCAATGCTCTGCACGGCCGATATACAAATAAAAAAATTGTTCAACACTGCTAAAAGCAGCCTCAACAGTACTGCACACGGTCAGATGTGGCCCTAAGAAGGACCGTTGGGGTTCTTGAAGCCTAAAATAACTCCTAACGCTCTCCCTATAGCAGCTCCGGCACCAGCAGCACTTTCCCTGATCTCTGTCAGAATGCATCTGTGGCGAGCTGCGGGAGGGGCCGATTTATATACTCGGGTGACACCTGATCTCGCCAGCCACTCACTGCAGCGGGGTGGTATAGGGCTTGAACGTCGCAGGGGAAGTTGTAATGCCTTCCCTGTCTTTCTATTGGCCAGAAAAGCGCGCTAACGTCTCAGAGATGAAAGTGAAAGTAACTCGAACATCGCGTGATACTCGCCTCTAGTAACGAGCATCTCGAACACGCTAATACTCGAACGAGTATCAAGCTCGGACGAGTACGTTTGCTCATCTCTACACATTAACCAAAGCGATTAATGGGATTCACCCGCCCTCTTGGTTGGGCATGGGCAATTTTTCTCAAGTACATTTGTACTGTTGGTACACCAATTTTTTGGGCCCTCGCCTACAGTGTAATCCTCCTAATTTTTAGCCCACCTGCATTAAAGCTGACGTTACCTCAGCTGTGATGGGCACTGCAAAGGGATATATTCATGTACCGCCGGTGGCTTCCTGGGAACCACCCATGCTATTGGTCCACACGGAGTTGTAACTCCATGTGTCCACTTCTAAAGAACCCCAGTCTAACTGGGGCATGCAGTGTGGGCCGAAGCCCACCTGCATTAAACCTGATGTTACCTCAGCTGTGATGGGCACTGCAGTGGGATATATTTATGTACCGCCGGTGGCTTCCTGGGACCCACCCATGCTGTCGGTCCACACGGAGTTGTAACTCCATGTGTCCACTTCTAAAGAACCCCAGTCTGACTTTGGCATGCAGTAAGAGCCGAAGCCCACCTGCATTAAAGCTGACGTTACCTCAGCTGTGATGGGCACTGCAATGGGATATAGTTATGTACCGCCGGTGGGTTCCAGGGAGCCACCCATGCTGTGGGTCCACACGGAGTTGTAACTCCATGTGTCCACTTCTAAAGAACCCCAGTCTGACTGGGGCATGCAGTGTGGGCCGAAGCCCACCTGCATTAAACCTGACGTTACCTCAGCTGTGATGGGCACTGCAATGGGATATATTTATGTACCGCTGGTGGGTTCCAGGGAGCCACCCATGCTGTCGGTCCACACGGAGTTGTAACTCCATGTGTCCACTTCTAAAGAAACCCAGTCTGACTGGGGCATGCAGTGTGGGCCGAAGCCCACCTGCATTAAACCTGACGTTACCTCAGCTGTGATGGGCAATGCAATGGGATATATTTATGTACCGCCGGTGGCTTCCTGGGACCCACCCATGCTGTCGGTCCACAAGGAGTTGTAGCTCCATGTTTCCACTTCTAAAGAATCTCTGTCAGACTGGGGCATGCAGTGTGGGCCGAAGCCCACCTGCATTTAATCGGACGTTACCTCAGCTGTGATGGGCACTGCAATTGATCTGGATTATGATTTCTCCAGCAGGCTTTGGGGTATTTTGTCGCTTCCGAATTATATCGTGTGCACACATCGTCGACCAGAATCAGACACAAATGCTGGTCTAAAACCGGGAGAGTCTCTACTATGTGTAGAGGCTCAAGCCTTTTATTATAACACATGACAACCGCCCTTTATGGGCGTTTAACAGATTACATCAGTAACATATATATATTCTTATTCGCTAGATTATACAGAGTCTCCCACCTCTCTACCCACCCTTCCTCACGTCCGCCATAGTATGGACTTTGTCTTCTTTAGCATGCAGACAGCCTTAAGGAATTCTGTGTAGTTGACAAATCATTTGTTTAACTAGCTTGTGTTTGAGGAGTGGAAGGGGGCCTAGGTAAACACACAGTATTGAACACAGGATATACACATAACACTATAGCCCTTAACTCTTAGAGGTCTCTTGTGTAACTTCTATGTACTTAACTAACATTACATCAGACATCCATTGTCTAGCAAATACCATGATTAGATTGTGTGTGTGTCCTTTAAACTCCTCAGAGCTGAAAGTCATTACAACAGCAAAATACATTTGGGTTATATTAATCGATAGACATTTTATACAAAATAATCATCATGTCTATCACAATCCCCCCTTAAAATGTCTATCCTCTAATTCTCTATCTAATTTTCACAGTTTTCTGCGCATGAGCCTATAACTGGAGCGCGTTGAAGGTTCGTTTTAGGGTCTTCAAGGGGGTGTAGGACTTGTCCACTCCTTCTGGGGATGCATCCAGCAAACTCATGGTGGGAGCGGCTTTTCCAGCATCAGTTTCACAGGTCTCTCTGACACAGGGGATAACACAGCAGACTAGAACAGAAAAGGTAACCATCAGTTCACATACAACAGCGACGCCCGTCTGTGCCAGGATCCTTTACCACCCGCTCATCCATGGCGAGTACTGGTCCCAAAAGTTAGCTCTTTTTAGTTAGTGCGGTCAGCTTCTTAATGGCAACTGCGTCTTTACCCGCGGGTCACGTGTCGTCTAGGATGTAGGTACAACAAGTCTCCCCTATCATCTTTACAGACACTCCCCTTTTTAGCTAAAGTCATATCTAAGGTCACTCTATTTTAACAAAAGTCATAGTCGAGGTAGGTCCTATTGGTCGACTAGTCCCTATAAGGCGTCTCTAATTTTTAAAACTTGTCAGGTACCCCCCTTGGCTATCCTATGACGTCAATGTACACGTGTAGATCAAAACTACCACCAGGGGTCTCTCTTCTCGCTTTAGCATAATGTTACAATACTAGTAGCGTGCACAGGTACGCACGGCGTGGGACTCCCTAATCTTCACCCACACCAATGTCCCTCCTGGAGATAGTCCTAATGGTGAACACGTCCAAGTCGCCTCACCCTTGCGTCAGGGTTTTCCCACTGCCCATAAGTCCCTACTCCTAGGAGGGGGGGATCCCTACCTCACCTCAGAGGGAGGCCATGGATTCCCTGGGCTCATTTCCGGGCATCCATACCCTCTATCTGTACAAGTTAACACCCCACAGGGTGTGCCCTCGCCGGAACCTAAGGTCTTCTGCACTATCCCTTGGCAAATGGGAATTCCACTGACAATCCATCTTAGGAGATCGGGGCAGGCACAGTACTAGTACATTTCTCCTTTTCTTTGGTAGCGTATGTGGTTAGCATTATCGGAACTGGCTCTTCATCTTTTTTAAACAAGGGAAATATTGCTGAGTTCCCCAAAAATCTCCCTCCACCCTGCCTAATTGCCTGGCAGGTGTAGTTTCCAGGATAGTCAGTAATACTCTCTCCGGTGCAAAACACTTAAGTAGTTATAGAGTATTCCTTCTTCCATTTCTCACGGACAGTGTAATTAGCGGAAATGTTCGTGAAGAGACTAAGCATCTACAGGGAGATTTAGGGGGACCATCCCCGAGTGTAGTCGGGCACTACCGCACACGCAACAGTTAGACTTGTTGCTCCTGTTAGCATTGTACCTCATCAACTCCAACCAGAGATTCTGGTCAGAGTAGCCAGTCGCTACTGTCAAGGTGTCCTCAAAAGGTAGGGTCGGCTATGATCATCAAGTTCGTCAAGGTCTTTATCTTACGGCGGAGGGGGTTAATTATGGGCACGGGACTAAGTGAAGGCTTCCATTCGGCTGCATCTACCATACCCCTTATTTTAAACTTCCCTAAGGGATCTGTCCTCCCGTACCGGTATGTCCCCAGACTATAAGTCCCCCCCAGTCCCCCGGGCTTGGATCTCCCATGGTTAATGTAAAAACCGCATTAAAACCAAGCAACATACTAAGTTCAGCCTTCCAATACCCGCTGTCCTTATTATTCTCAAGGAGGGTTATACGACTAATTAGGGATTTCCCGCTCTTATCTTTCTTATTTAAGGCACTTCGCGGTTTATAGGACTAGTCTGTTCCTGCGTTCCATCCCACTAATCCCCAATAACGGCAGTCTTCTCCCCAGACGTTATCAGTGGCGCAAACATATTGTATTCCCCGGGTATATGAGTCATATAACCAGCTGGACTGAGCTAAATCTGGCCTGCGGTGGGATCTTGCGCCTAGACACGGGACCACAGTACAATAGTCGAAGGAATATGCGGCTACTTGAGCATTGGACGAGTTATACTAGAAGGTAACCATACCCCCATATTCTTCCGACTAAGGATTCCAGTTGCCACTCTCCTCTCTCACTAGCCCTAACCAGAGTAACGTCTTTGGCACAACTAAGACTGGTCTCCCGGATCTGAAGCTTTCTTACAGTATGAAGCATGGATCCATGTAAGTCTTTCGGCTAGTTTCACAGCTGTGGCAGTAGTCAGAAGCACCTGGTAGGGGCCATCAAATCGGGGCTCAGGAGGGTGCTTCCTGAGGAACTTCTTGACGCACACCCAATCCCCAGGCTGCAAGATATGTGTCCCAGTGTCTGCCTCTGAGTCTGGAAGAGAACACCTGTGCATAGGCTTTGGTTAGTTCTTTAACAACGGAAATCACATACTCAGTCAACACATCAGATTGTAATTGTAACCACTGAGGATAGTAACGACCTAGCCTTGGGGCTAGCCCAAACAATCTCGTAGGGAGATAATGTATAATCCCCCCTGGGTTCATATCTAACACTGTATAAGGCTATTGGATGACAGCCTTTCCAAAGTGGCGTCATTTTTAAGTATCTTACTTTTTAGCGTGCCACTACGTCTCTCCACCTTGCCACTACTCTAAAGGTGGTACAGTATGTAAAAGGCCTGGGATACACCCAGAGCAGACATGACATGTTACATTCACCTGCGAAGTTTATACCTCTGTCTGACTCTGAATCACTTCTGGTACCCCATATTTACAGTTTACCTCGTTCATGAGCTTCTTTGCGGTTACCTACTTGTTTGCCTTGGTAACAGGGTCAGCCTCCAACCTGCAAAGACATCAACAACAACAAGCAATTCATACTTCCCAACAAGTGGGAGCTGAACGTAGTCAATTTGCAATCCCTGAAATGGGTAGAGTGGTCCAGGCAAGTGGGGTGTGGCAAATTTACTTCTGCCCTGACTTACCCATGGCATAGATCATGCTAAACCGGACAAATGATGCAGCAGCTACAGAGAACTCAGAAGTCGCCCAACCTCTTTCAAGCGTCGTCGTCAGTGCTGCTTTACTAGGTGGGTCTTTGCGTCCATCAGCTGGGCCATCATGGGATACAGGAACTGTGGTAGGCAAGTGCTGTTGACCGTTCACCACACGCTGTCCTGTTTCTGCTGCTCCCATATTAGTCCATTTATTCTTTTCTTCCTTGCTGGCTTGTAACTGTAAAAAGTCTTTTAGCATATCAAAGTCCAAATTTTTGTCAATGTCCAAAGTTTTTTACCACTGACTCATGCTGTCAGTATCTTTTCTTCTTTCTTCCACGGCTTGAGGGCCGCTGCCTTTGCTATGCTGTCAGCGAGGGTGTCGTCTCTCGCCTCTCCAGTGTAGGAATCGGTGCGAACTCTCAACTTTGTCAGGTAGAAGCAGGGCCTCCATGCGACTCTGTACCGCTGCACCATTCTCAATTGGTTGTCCTGCTAAGGTAAAAAAACTGTCTGGCCTTCCATATTGGGCCGTAATCATGAGCTATGCCAAATGCATAGCAGGAGTCAGTGTAAAGGGTTGCCGTCTTACCTCTCGCCACTCTACACGCCTTAGTGATGGCCTTTAATTCCGCTTCTTGTACTGTGACATGCGGAGGCAGAGCTTCTGCTTCTAGGACATCTTGTTGTGTGACCACTGCATATCCGATGTGGAGTCATCAATCCTCACCCTGGTACCATCTGCAAAAAGCTCAACATATGCATTATCAACAGAGGTTCTGATAACTGTTTGCATACCTGCAGTTTCTTATTGAATTAGTACTAAATAATCGTGCTGATGTTCTATTTCACATGGCTCGGAATCTTGTTATCTTATTCCATTTATTTTTATTTTTTTCAAACCCAATAGCTGATCTACAACACCTAGATCATCTATGGCCCAGATCACCTATGCCTCCCCCCTTTTGAAGAGGAATACTCAATGGAAAAAGAGTAATTGCGTTCAAACTAGTAAACCAAGAGGCACAAAAACAAGCACCTTGTAGGTCAAGGTGACATTGTATGCAGCGAAGTCTGAGCGAAAATCTCCTTACAAAAAAAATGTTGTTTTTTTTTCCTTTCAGGTCGCAGTTAGTATTTTTTAACACAAGGGGGCGCCACACAATTCAAATTTTACGTCACCCAGTGTAATAGTATTTCAGGGTATGGCCAGCGTTTAGCTTTTACTCTCCTGTCGGAATATAATTATAGCTTCAGTGTAGACTGACACTAGAATATACAAAAGACTTAAAGAAAAACTAAAGAATACGGATGAATTAACATCCTACTCTGGGCAATTCAGTCCCTCTTTCTTCACATAAAAAGTAAAATTACTTCACCAAATTGCATGAAAAAGTTTGCTGGGTGACTATAGGGAAATTATTTCATCTGTAGGAGCCTTCCGTAACATCATCTGTCTGAGTATCCATTGGAGAAGCGGGCAGTGGAAAACAGAGCCCCTGGGAACATGATAGAGCGTCCCCTGTCATGTATTCCTGGTCTCTGCCCCCCATGCATCAACTCCAATCTTCCATGCACTATAAACCAGCTTAGTCATCTACTATGTCCCAAGCTGCATCTTCACAAAGGTTTGTTTCCCTGAACTTATCACACATCCAAAGTGGCCACATCTTGGAGCGCAACAAAGTCCGGTCAAACAAAACCTTACTTCAGACAATCATGATGTTAGCACTGGATACAGTGGCATTGGGGAATATAGGCCTCCCAAATGCAGCAAAATGGCCGCCAGAGGCAGAAAGGGGCGGGGCTACAGATCTCCCAGGTGAGGCAAAATGGCTGCCGGAGGAACGGGCGGGGCCAGGGGCAGCAGCACTCCCAGGTGAGGCAAGATGGCCGCTGGAGGACCGGGCGGGGCCAGGTCCTGTCCCGGATGGGGAGGGACCGGAAGTAACATCACACACCCTGAAAGTGAGCACATGGGGGGGGGAAGTAACTTCAGGGTGGGGGCAGGCCTCACTACATTTACTGCAGAGTCACACTATGTTGGATTGTAAACATTGCAAGCACGGCCGCCATTACAGGGAGGGGCTGTAGTCAACACAAAGACATTACATTGTTCATTAGCAATACACATACCCCACTACATGCTTTCCCCTCTTCAATCTCTTAACTACGTTATACCTCCTCCTAGCAATCTAAAAACACCTTTCTTTCTGCTGGGCTTCCTGCTCATCTTCTGAAAACTTTCTACAGTCTATCTTACCTGTCCATGACCTGACATTTCTTTCTGCAACTTTTCCTGATCCTTTCCCATCAGCAACCAAATCACAAGCTCTATGACCTTTGTCCTTGCTCACTTTGCTCAACTCTATTCTATTCGAAGTTCCTATTCATTCTATTCGAAGACACAGTAGTGTTTCTCTTGTAAAATCTGCTTTCTTCAAATCCTTCCCATATAACCTCTCTTTCCCACTCAGATTACAATGCACATTAATTCTACAAAACACAGGGAACGACAAAGTAAACAGAAAGGGTTAATTGGAAAAAGCTTTCAGTTCACTCTTATCAGCAGCCCTCCCCCCAATAATAAACACTGCACATTCTTTCTATAGTACCAAACAGACGGGATTACTGGAGAATGGCCACAACGGCTCAAGGTATATATCTCATCTACCTTTATAACAGCCCACCGTATACTAGTAATCCCCAAGAGCACTCCTTGTACACGATCTAGACAGGACATTTAGCTATACACAGAGACTGACGATTATTTTCAATGACCAAGAGTTTTCTGGAAGCTTCAGCCGTCACAAAGCACGGCTATACCTTTCCACATATGAGAACATAACACGCTCAATCATAAAGGTAAGTATACGTATCATAAATCTTCCTAACCTCACACTAGTTTTACCTAGGAGCACGTGTCACTGGCGTGTTCCCTCAGACTTAAACAGCCGAGTGCGCCCTCCCGACACATTAACCCTCACAGAATTTATCTCTTGGTCTTGTATACACAATTTTTAACCGTCTCAGACATAACAGCATACAAAATACCCCTAGACAGGTAACATGGTGATTTTTCCGAGTGGACAGAACTAGAGTTATTACCTGTCTTTCAGTGAAGGTCCAGTCTGGATCAGGAACAGGCAGAAAAGCAGTCAGAACCCAGCTCACATCGGTAGATTTACATAAAGCAATCTTACCGTGTTCTGTAGATTTTCGGGCCCCTGAGTTCTGCGTGCCATCTGCCGATCTCTGTACGTTCCAGGCTGTGACCTCACAGATCCACTCGCCCACCCAGGGACGCCACTGATCTGGATTATGATTTCTCCAGCAGGCTTTGGGGTATTTTGTCGCTTCCGAATTATATCGTGTGCACACATCGTCGACCAGAATCAGACACAAATGCTGGTCTAAAACCGGGAGAGTCTCTACAATGTGTAGAGGCTCAAGCCTTTTATTATAACACATGACAACCGCCCTTTATGGGCGTTTAACAGATTACATCAGTAACATATATATATTCTTATTCGCTAGATTATACAGAGTCTCCCACCTCTCTACCCACCCTTCCTCACGTCCGCCATAGTATGGACTTTGTCTTCTTAAGCATGCAGACAGCCTTAAGGAATTCTGTGTAGTTGACAAATCATTTGTTTAACTAGCTTGTGTTTGAGGAGTGGAAGGGGGCCTAGGTAAACACACAGTATTGAACACAGGATATACACATAACACTATAGCCCTTAACTCTTAGAGGTCTCTTGTGTAACTTCTATGTACTTAACTAACATTACATCAGACATCCATTGTCTAGCAAATACCATGATTAGATTGTGTGTGTGTCCTTTAAACTCCTCAGAGCTGAAAGTCATTACAACAGCAAAATACATTTGGGCTATATTAATCGATAGACATTTTATACAAAATAATCATCATGTCTATCACACAATGGGATATATTTATGTACCGCCGGTGGCTTCCTGGGACCCACCCATGCTGTCGGTCCACACGGAGTTGTAACTGCATGTGTGCACTTCTAAAGAATCTCGGTCAGACTGGGGCATGCAGTGTGGGCCGAAGCCCACCTGCATTTAATCGGACGTTACCTCAGCTGTGATGGGCACTGCAATGGGATATATTTATGTACCGCCGGTGGGTTCCAGGGAGCCACCCATGCTGTCGGTCCACACGGAGTTGTAACTCCATGTGTCCACTTCTAAAGAACCCCAGTATGACTGGGGCATGCAGTGTGGGCCGAAGCCCACCTGCATTAAACCTGACGTTACCTCAGCTGTGATGGGCAATGCAATGGGATATATTTATGTACCGCCGGTGGCTTCCTGGGACCCACCCATGCTGTCGGTCCACACGGAGTTGTAACTCCATGTGTCCACTTCTAAAGAACCCCAGTCTGACTGGGGCATGCAGTGAGGGCCGAAGCCCACCTGCATTAAACCTGACGTTACCTCAGCTGTGATGGGCAATGCAATGGGATATATTTATGTACCGCCGGTGGCTTCCTGGGACCCACCCATGCTGTCGGTCCACACGGAGTTGTAACTCCATGTGTCCACTTCTAAAGAACCCCAGTCTGACTGGGGCATGCAGTGAGGGCCGAAGCCCACCTGCATTAAACCTGACGTTACCTCAGCTGTGATGGGCAATGCAATGGGATATATTTATGTACCGCCGGTGGCTTCCTGGGACCCACCCATGCTGTCGGTCCACACGGAGTTGTAGCTCCATGTGTCCACTTCTAAAGAACCCCGGTCAGACTGGGGCATGCAGTGTGGGCCGAAGCCCACCTGCATTAAACCTGACGTTACCTCAGCTCTGATGGGCAATGCAATGGGATATATTTATGTACCGCCGGTGGCTTCCTGGGACCCACCCATGCTGTCGGTCCACACGGAATTGTAACTCCATGTGTCCACTTCTAAAGAACCCCAGTCTGACTGGGGCATGCAGTGTGGGCCGAAGACCACCTGCATTTAATCGGACGTTACCTCAGCTGTGATGGGCACTGCAATGGGATACATTTATGTACAGCTGGTGGGTTCCAGGGAGCCACCCATGCTGTGGGTGCACACGGAATTCCCATTGCGGAGTTGTACCTGCCTGTGACTATTTATAAAACACCCCGGTCTGACTGGGGCATGCAGACACCTTGACAGAATGAATAGTGTGTGGCACATGGGTTCCCCATTGCTATGCCCACGTTTGCAGCTCCTGATGGAGGTGGCACAGGATTGGATTTCTCATTGCTTCTGTACAGCATTATGGGCTATCGCCCCACCCCTTTTAAAGAGGGTCGCTGCCTAGCCGTGCCAACCCTCTGCAGTGTGTGCCTGCGGTTCCTCCTCATGGTAGACGCACTTATAAATAGACATGAGAGTGGTGTGGCTATGAGGCCAGCGTGTGGCATGAGGGCAGCTGAAGGCTGCGTAGGGACACTTTGGTGTGCGCTGTGGACACTGGGTCGTGCGGGGGGGTTGGGCAGCATGTAACCCAGGAGAAGTGGCAGTGGAGTGTCATGCAGGCAGTGATTGTGCTTTGTTGGAGGTAGTGTGGTGCTTAGCTAAGGTATGCCTTGCCAATGAGGGTTTTTCAGAAGTAAAAATTGTTGGGAGGGGGGGCCCACTCTTGCCGCTATTGTGGCTTAATAGTGGGACCTGGGAACTTGAGATGCAGCCCAACATGTAGCCCCTCGCCTGCCCTATCCGTTTCTGTGTCGTTCCCATCACTTTCTTGAATTGCCCAGATTTTCACAAATGAAAACCTTAGCGAGCATCGGCGATATACAAAAATGCTCGAGTCGCCCATTGACTTCAATGGGATTTGTTACTCAAAACGAACCCTCGAGCATCGCGAAAAGTTCGTCTCGAGTAACGAGCACCCAAGCATTTTGGTGCTCGCTCATCTCTAGTTATTAGATATCTACTGTTATTATCCCTGAAGGATATAGTTTGATACCCAAGGGTTCATCTATCTTATTGATGTACTTTCATGCAGTGAAGTGAGGATTGGGGTCTCATCGTGTTAGTGAGGTTTCTTGATAGCTTTTTATATTCATGTCAGTATACTAATCAGCTCTCTATAGAATCACAGAATCATAGAGTTGGAATATTTAATGGTACACTCTTGGTAAAGTAAAAAAATGAAACCCCTAGAAGAAGTTGTTGTTTTGCTGCAAAACTCGGCATGCCGTTCCATCTCAGGCAGATATGTAGATGATTAGAGTTGTGGTGTGATTAGATGAATGGTCTTGTCACCTGAGACCCTAAAAGTGATTCCCCCTTGGCCTATAAAACGGCGCCAGAGGCTTCTTCTGTGTAGTAGCCTTCTCTTTCGCTTGTGTAGAACTCGTCGCCCACTAGACGCCTCTACGACGCATGACTGTTGACTGAGATTTTGCTCAGTTAACAGAGTTTGATAGGGGGCACATTATTGGAATGCAAGAAGCTGCATGGTATCAAAAAATTGCCGACCGCCTGGGCTGTTAGGACCAGACTGTTAATAGCTGTTGGAACCAGTGGTGTTGTGAACGACAATATCAGACTGCAATGGAGTGGAACCGGGTTGTCTTCAGTGATGAATCCAGGTTTATTTTGGGCACTGATGACGACTAGGTTCATTTCTGGAGTCCTAGGGATGAGCGCCTCAATCCTGCCTTTGCTGTGGAGTGGCACACTGCCCCCACCGCTGGTGTGATGGTCTGGGGGCCATCTCATACAACAGTTGGTCAACCCTAGTGGTGTTTCAGGACTAGCAGAGAGGTTATTAGATATCTACTATTATTATATCTATCTCTGAAAGATATAGTTTGATACCTAGGGGTTCATCCATCTCATTGATATACTTTCAAGCGGTGAAATGAGGATTGCGGTCTCCTGATGTTAGTGAGGTTTCTTGATAGTTTTTTATATTCATGTCAGTATACTAAGCAGCTCTCTTTTTTTTTAGAATCGTAGAGTTGGAAGGGATCTCCAGGGTCATCTGGTGCAACTCCTTAATAAAAGTTATGTTTCAGCTTACCATTTCTCTCAGTGAATATCAAGTCCTGAGTTAGAAGGAAATCATCAGCATGGATCTGGCCATCCATGAGCGTGACTTAGTCAGACTGCTAATATCAAGCTGCAGTTTATAAACAATGCTGATAATTTAATGTGATGAGCGAATAACTCTATAAAACAGATATGACAGTGTATGTTGTCATTTCCTTGTGAGATAATATATCAGCAAATAACTATTCTCAATTCCATGATGCTCGGAAAAAAGAAGTGAGACAAATTATTTTCATTGTGTTGATCTACAGATATTTTCCTACAGTAGTCCATTCCGACGCATTCAGCCTGGAAATAATAAATGTCCTACAATGGCAAGTCTCTCGGCCGAGAGGGAAAATAAACATTTATGATTTGTTAGGATTTATGAAATTTACTATGTTCATGAGAATAATGTAGTGAGCATTATCAACCTGCTGACATTGTTATATCACTGCAGCATAAAGACAGACTATTGCCTGCATCATAATGATAATTAGAATAACCTTTATGCATATAGAGACAGCAAATCGAGGCAAGTCGTAAATGTTCAAAATGGCAAATGGTGGACAACAAACATCTGCATAAATTAAAATAACACGAGGGGAACCCTGCTGATTACAGCTTTTAGGCCAGGTTCACACAGGGCGGATTTGCCACGGAATTTCCCTACGAAATTTTGCTGCGGCGAATCCGCCTGCGGCCACTAATCCCGGAGTTAGCCAGCCATGTGTTTTACAGCTGAGCACTCAGAGCGCGGTATGCAGAACACAGCTAGAGCGCTGTGTTCTTCTTACCCCAGCTATTCACGGAATGCTCAGCTGGTATACAGCTGTGTGTTTCGTGCGGCGTATGAAGAACACAGCTGGGCCCATGATTGACAGGGAATGCTAGAATAGCAGAACTGGGTGATGAATCATCCTGCTCACTCAACTGTATGCAGAATGGAGGGAAAGAGAGAAACACACAGATGTAAAGGCTGGAGCTAATGCTGAAGAGTAGTCAGGGAAGAGCCAAAAGTCAGCAACGGGAGGTCTCAATTCACAGTACAGATGGAGGAGCTGGGTAGCGTAGTCAGAAGGAAAGCCAGGGGTCAGCAATGGTGGGTCTCAGTTTTCAGTACATATGGAGGAGGTGGGTAGCGTAGTCAGAAGGGGAGCCAGGGGTTAGCAACGGGAAGTCTCATTCTAATATTATTACTGTTTATTAGAAATGCTTTAAACTACTCACATAAAGTATGTAGCTTTATTGGGTTAATAGGGCATATACTACATATCAGTCATATGTACCCATAGCAATCTGAGTGCCCTGGTGTGGTGCCTTTGTGAAACACCTCAGTCTATCCTAGAAGCAATGCTTCTAGGGAAGAATACCTCCAATAATAAAACAAGATACCATTTTTCCTCACTAAATGATATCTGAGAAAAGACATCTGTGCAACATTAGAGGTACTCAGATCTATAGTATGGGCTAATAGTATATAATGAGACACTGCATTCGACTCTTTTGTGATGAGGATCCAGAATACATCTATGTTGCATGAGGCCTAAGGTTAGGGAATTTTATGAAGTAACTATCCGAAGAACATGCACAGTAGTTGTAGAAATCAATAAACAGTTAGCATTTCACAACCAAAAAAATATGTAAACTGATGTTTTTAATTTAAAATTTGTTAAAATCCATTACTGCTATACATTACACTTACAAGATGATACAATCATTGAAAAAAAATAATGCACAAGAAGGAGTTGTTGGAAACTATTTTGGCATTGAGGACCAAGCGATTTTTGGTATTTTTCCATCTCCATTTTTCAAAAACCATAACTTTTTTATTTTTCCGTCGACGCGGCCGTATAAGGGCTTGTTTTTTGCGTGGCGAGCTGTAGTTTTTATCGGTGCCACTTTTGGGTACACAGACTATATCGTAAAACTTTTATTATTTTTTTTATGATAACAGGGAGAGAAAACGCATCAATTCTGCCATAGATTTTTTTTTTTTTTACAGCGTTAATCATGCAGCATACATGACACACTAAATTTTTTATGCAGGTTGGTACGGTTACAACGATACCAAAATTCTTTTTTTTTTTAGGTTTTTACACTTTTTTGCAATAAAAAACCCTTTTTTTTGGAAATCTTTTTTTTTCTCTATAGTTGCATTCAAAGTCCTGTAACTTTTTTATTTTTCTATGTACGGAGCTCTATAATGGCTTATTTTTTGCAAGACGAGCTGTAGTTTTTGTTGGTTCCATTGTGGGGAATGTACAGCTTTTTTGATCACTTTTATTGCATTTTTTGTGAGGCAAAATGCTAATTTTTAGCATTTTGCCTCTGTTTTTTAGCTTTTTTTAATGCTTTTTGCCATGCAAAATAAAAAGCATGTTCAACCTTTTGTACACGTTGTTACGGACGCATCAATACCCAATCTGTGGGGTTTTAATTTTTTTTTACCTTTTTTTATGCTAATATTAGAAAAAGCATAAAAAAAGGGTTTTTTTTACAGTTTTTTTTACATCTTTCTTTTTTTTACATATTTATTTTCTTTTTTTTTTACACAATTTGAGTCCCTCTGAGGGATTTGCAGCACTGTGCCTATGATCGCTGTGATAAGGCATGTCAGAGCTACTGCTCTGCCATGCCTTATCGCTCATACAGCGATCATAGGCATAGGCAATACAGGGCGCCAGTGTCTGGCGTCCTGTTGCCATGGTGACAGGCCGGGCTTTCGTGATGACATCGCGAGAGCCGGCCGGAGACACAGAGGGAGCGCGCTCCCTCTGTGAACTCTTTCCCTGCCACGATCTATTTAGATCGCGGCAGGGAAGGGGTTAACTGCGGGGGGCGCATCACCGGTGCCCCCCCGCTGTTGCAGCGGGACGCCGGCTGTGACTGACAGCCGGCTCCCGCTGTGGGATAGCGAGAGGTCAGTCATGATCTCTCACTATACCGATGACGTACCGGTACGTCATTTTGCGCTAAGTACTCGCCTCCCATGACGTACCGGAACGTCATGGAGGGGGAAGGGGTTAAATGTGTGAATGTAATAATGATACTGTAAAAATAAGTTACTACAGTATTAGAGTGAAAGGATAGCTTTATTTGGGAAAACTGTACATTTAAAAGGAAGCTCTAGTACCCAGTGGGGCCGCCTCTAGCCTGGATACATGATGAGATACGGTCGGGCATAAAGACTCCATATGTTATCCTGTGGCACATTTGCCAAAAGATGTTGCAACTGGACCTCTAGATCCGGCACACTCATAAGAAGCTGAAACTGGCTTCTCAGCTGGTCCCATAAATGCTCAATCAGCTATAAATCTGCAAACCGGGCCGGTCAAGGACGTGTAGGAAAATGGTGGAGGCATTCCTGGGAAACCCTTGCTGTGTGTGGGTGAGCATTATCCTTCATTATCCTGCTGAAAAATGCTGTTGGAAGGCCTGCAGAATGTCCTGGACATATAGTTGAGTTGTTATTGTCCCTCATATCACTACTAGTAATGCCCGACTGTTGTATGCAATGGCTCCCTAGATCCTCACACCAATAGTTGGGGATGTGTATCTCTTCACTGCAAAGGCAGGATTGAAACACTCACCATGAGGCCTCCATACTCGAACACGACTGTTGTCAGCTCCTAAACATAACCTGAATTAATCACTAAAGACGGTTCAGATATGACACTATTGCAAATGAAGGCAACGGTGTTGGGTGTTAATGGCAGGACACATAATGGCTGCAATGACACCGAATCTCCTTCTGCTAAGCGCCTGCAAACGGTCCGGGCAGGACAGGGTTCTGTAATGAAGGTGCCATATGTGTGAATGATGGACAATGAAACTGTTGGATCTGCTCATGCTTGGTGGATCAAGCAATCCTCCTTACTGGTGGTCTGTTTGGGCCATCTAGAACTTGTTCGCCATCTGTACATGCCCTCACGTAACCACTGCTCCCAACACCTCCTAACAGCTTGGTCAGAACAGCCTAGATATCGGGCAGTGCATCCAAATGACCATCATGCTTCTCTCATTCCAATGATGCCTTCTCCTCTCAAAGTTTGTTAACTGGGCAAAGGGTCTTCAAGAGAATCATAGAGGCGTCTATTGGTCAACTATCTCTCAACAAGAAGTACACTACACAAAAGTGGCCTCTGGTGGCAAGACCCTGTGTCTAATCAGACCTCAACTATAATCATTTACATATCTGTCTGATACATAACTGCAGGTTGAGTTTTGCAGCAATCCGACATTTCTATCTGGGTGCACTATTTTTTTTTGTCAATGAGTGAAGATAAGTAGTACTGCAACATAGCCAGACAATGTCAGTGTACGGATTGTCATATGTGTAATCTGGGAGAATGATCTCCCTATAATTCTTTGCTGCCATCTAACACATCTCATAATCAAAACTCCTCAGTTATAGATTAAAACAGCACAATTCTGGCCAACAAAACATTGTTTTTGGAAAAAAAAAGTGAAGATTAGGAGGGAGGGCGGGCGAGATTAGGCCCCGAGCACCGGGGGGACGATTTTTACTCAAACAAAGTCTGCTTCTCTCTTTTCCTATTAACTGCTGATCAATCCAATTACAGGCACTGTATAATTAGACCCATCTGCTCTCCTTAAATCTACAGAGATACTGATTTCCTTCTACATACTGAAAGCAGAAATGAGCAAAAGGGAGACGGAGAAATTGAGTATTAACCTTTATGTTACTGGAGAGGGATTGTAATATTTGCATGCACCTTTAGGAAGTGTTGGCTGACTTTGCTTGAACTAAAGCCCCACATGCTATTATTCTCATCCCTCTTACCTATCCAATAGTGATGTACTCCTGGGACCCAGTCTCTGGTCCTGGCCCTAAGTTCGGCTCCTCTGCACCTATCCACATTTGCCACACTCTGGTGGAGATAGCTATAACAAGCCTTTGGGCTCACATTTTACTTAACAGGGTTTATATGCACTGTGTATAATGGAATAAGCTACAAGGATCATCTGGTTATGAGTAATATGCAGGAACCAAATAAGCACTATATTCTTGAACCCAGGTGCGTCTTTATATGCATTAATCATATCCAAATGAGAAGCATCATTTAATTAGTTTTTTTGTCAGTATATCAAGGAATTTATTTAAAGGGGTTATACCAAAATTCATATAATAATCCTAATTCTTAGAATGCGGTATCCAACGCACTTCTCTGCTTGACTGTAGGGTCACTGCACCCCTTGCAATGAGGAGCAGATCAAATGGAGTGGCGGTCACGCACGTATAGTGCTGATCCATTCATTCGCAATGGGACTGCCAGAGATAGCCAAGCCCTTGTACTTGGCTATTTCCATCAGCCCCATTGAAATGAATTGAGCAGAGACACATGTGTGGCCGCAGCTCCATTCAATCTCCACTTCAATGTGAGTGGATGCAGCGAGTCTGCAGTGATGAGAAAAGGGGCACATGGGACCCTTGTTCTCGGGATCAGTGGGGACCTCAATGGTGAGACCCTCACCGATCAGACTTTTATCACCTCACCTATGGAATTACTATATACTTGGCATAACATGAAGCTATTGAGCTGCAATGCAAAATCTGTAACCGGGCCCTCATTTACTATGTGACTTTTATAATAGTGGTGCTTTCTTATGCTGCAGAGCGACCGTTGAGTCTTCCATGCTCCATGGCCTAGTTGTGGCTGTCCTACTGACTATATAGGTATGCTCTTGCCCCTTCTCCTGCATTGTTATCCAGACTGCCAATAGGCTATAGTGACCCCTGAACCATGTAAACATTGCCCTAGATGCAGCCCGAAATAATACTCATTAACACACAATCTCTTTGCTTGGTGACTGTCGGCCATAGCTTATATTAAACGTATATTTAACACATGCAAGACATGCGCGTGAAATGAGCTGTGCCAATCTCCCATAGGTGGCCATGTTACCGCTCACACGAATTGTGCAAAATACATGCGCAAGAAAAATCACAGCATGTTCTATCTTGGCGCGTATCACGCACGCTTACACGTCAAGGTAGTATAAGGCAATAGCGAGTCCGCAGCCAGTATGCAATGTGCACGCTGTGAGATACGGTCATCTGAGCCCAGCCTAACAGGGGAGTGGGAAACAATATGCCCACCACAAGACTCACAGCGGGCAAGTCTGTTTTCTCCACTCCTGGCAGGTCTCAAACATTTCCAGACCTCCGGGCCTGAACAATCAAAGATGGCGGTACCGCTTCTTTGACTACATGGCACACACTTTGCATTAGTACGCATCATTAGTCTAAGACCCCATACCTTCCTTGATTGACCAGTGTTGCCCTCATGAGCACCACTGGCCAGTTAGATCAGCAAGTACTACATGTAGAACCAGGAGGGGGGGAGGGGGGGCAAAAAAATGGAACGCAGCCTATTGGCCTTCACAACAATGGGACAACAATGGGAAACACACCATACTGGTCATTAACAACCAAGCTGTACCATTAAGGGCCATGACCATAGGGGTGAAAAATAAGAGTAGACCATGCTGCACAGCACAGAAATGGGAAAGGGACTAGGTTAACATTTTAACCCCTTACTAACCCACCCCCCACACAGTCCGTGCACACCCTCCATAAACTGTCAGCTGCACCTCGAATACCAAAGAGCAAAACTTTGCACTGTAAATCCAGAATGTACATCCTTGGCTGTAGTACGTAATCGGCAGTTTATCAAAAGAATCTTAAACACTGGCCCACGGAAAGAAATCTTAATTAAATAAAGCATGTATTGTTTTTTTTATACTCCTTAATTATTTTCTAAGTAACTTTTTATGTTTTTTCTTTTGAGTGACTAGCCACAAATGTTCCCATACACTGTAGAATCCTTTTGCAAACAGTGACAATTGGCTGCAATTGTCTATATAGCTGTAATTAAGTTCTTCTCTTTTCTGCTGTCTGTTAAATAGAATAGGCGGCAGACGGAATATAAATCGAATGCTTCCTCCTCCACGGATCGCTTGTTCGGAGTATTTACAGGCGATGAGCGGTGAAGTGCTTACAGTGGGCGCCTGCCTGCCTGCTACCCTAATAAAAGACGTGATGTTTATTTTTCAGATGGTTTATACTGTTTGGCCATGTTAATTCTCCTATTATGAAATAGGGACACATTAAGGCTGGGTTCACACAGGGCGGATTTGCCGCGGTTTTTCCGTTGCGGTTTTGCCGCAGAAGAACCGCTTCTGCGGCAAAACCACGTCAAAGGTTAATTTGGGCTTGCAGATTTTTGTGCCGAAAAATCCGCAAGCGTTTTTTTCCGCAGCCCTTTTTTACTTTTTGCCGCTTATTTGGTGCGGATTTGGCTGCATCCATGGAGGTCTATGGACAAAAAAGCATCGCGGAAAAGCCCGAAGAATGAACATGCTGCATCTTTTAAAACCGCGCTGCAGTTGCATTTCCGCACTGCGGCTGTGCGGAAAAAATCTGCACTGTGAGAACAGCTTTTTGGCAAATCTCATTTGTGCTGCATTGCACTGCAAACGCAGCGGTTTTGCTGCAGTGCGGATATGCAACGGCAATCCGCGGCAAAACCACGGCAAGTCCGCCCTGTGTGAACCCAGCCTAAAAGATCTGCTACTTTTAACCCTTCCTGGTCCCTTCTTAAAATATACACTGAATAACCACTTCATTAGACACACTCATTTTGTAGCCTGTTGGACCTCCTTTGGCCACTGAAATCATTTAGTATGGGCATTTGGTATGGAATGGCAGAAGGATTTTTTTATTATGCCGGTATTTATTTTTTGACTATGGCATTGTTGTCATGGGGTTATTTTAGCATTGTTTGGTTGTGTATTGTAATGTCCCCAGTTGCATTTTAATGTGCAATACTAGCTGTGCTATGTGGTAGTTATGGCATCTGCATGCAAAGTTCCGAAAATAAAATAACCAAGCTGTTCTCAAAGGGCCACTCTGACAAAAACACATTTTTCCATCCCTTCCGCCCTCACCTGATAGATTGCCATACTCCTGGAATTCTCTGTGCATTCCAGCCACTTCCCTGTAGTACAGCCCCCTATTTGATGCTTACCTTGGTAGTGAGATTTACTTGCTTTTGACCCTCCTGCTTCTGACATGACCTGCCTTTGCCTGACTCTTCCGTATCGCGTTCCCTCCAGTTGCCGACAAGGATTGTCTGACCTGATTCTGTGTTCGTTTGTCCTGGTATTTGTCTTTGTGTTTGGTCCTGCCCCAATTCCCTAGCTAGGCTAGGGACTGTCACCTAGTTGTTGCCCTAGGGCTTAACCTAGGGGGGCAAGTAGGTAGGGACAGGGGTTGCGGGCTGTTTTCAGGGACTCCCGTACCCCAGTTCCCTGACAATTGCAGGTTCAAGTTCCCTAAAGGGATATAAAAAAGGTGAAAAAAATAGTAAAAGAAAATTCACATTAAAAAAAACAATTTCTGCAAGCTTTCTCTTTCTTTAAATTAAAAAAAAAATTAAAAGCCATATATTTAGTATATTTACACCTGTAATGACTAGAGATGAGCGAGCACGCTCGTTTAAGGCTGATGCTCGAGAGAGCTTACTCGTCAGAGCACCATGCAGGGGGGCGGCAGGGGGAGCGGGGCGGAGAGTGAGAGAGATACCGAGCCACAGAAAAAAACTTATCATTTCACTTAAGGCCCTTTTACACACAAAAATGATCACTCAAAAGATGACTTCTGAGTGATCATTTTACATAAACTACTAATTGGTACTAATGCTTATTAGTACCAATTAGTAGTGTGTGAGCCGCCCGGAGCTATATTCAGAGAACAGTGGTTTAATACATTCCCTTTGTTCTGCCGCGGGGCTGACAGCTGAGACAATGTAATCAGTGCTCCCCGGGCAGAACAAAACTCCTCTGCCGGACAATGGATTTTATGCCGAACTGAAAATCATTGTTCGGCAGAAAAGTGTAAGATGGGCACAATTACACACAATGATTATTGCTCAAAAGATGGCATTTGAGCGAATTTTGAGCGATAATCACTGTGTGTAAAAGGTCCTTTATATCACATAGTAAACACCATAAGAAAAAAAAAACAATGACAAGACTGGTCTTTTTTAACACCACCCTCCACAAAAATGCCATAAAAGTTATACAATACACTATATGTACCCTTAAATAGTACCAATAAAAACAGCTTGTCACATAACGAACAATCCCTTATATGGTTATGTTGATGGAAAAATGAAAAAAAGTTGAGCTTTTTGGAAAGTGGAGATGAAAATCCCCAAAAAACATCATGTCCTTAGGTCTAAAATAGGGCGTGTCATTAAGGGGTTAATAATCTTCATTTACAACACTTACTCTAAATAAACTTCACTGTTTTAATTCTTCAACATGAGACATCAATATGTTGCAAATGTTGTAAATGTGTAGTAGAGCCGTGGAAGTGTCTGAGCTATGTGACAACTGTCGGTGTTTACCCTCTGACTATCACATGGATCCATTCTACATGTAATAGCAACTTATGAATCCATCAATATGCAGAAATCCCATTCTCTGTATAAATGTGCAATACACATATAGTCTCTTTATAGCTGCTTAGTATATAGACGCTCAGTAGGTAGGCATGGGCCTTGTTTTCACAAGGTTAAAGTTAAACTTTCTTAAAACTTTACCCAAAATCTGAAAGTTCCTATTTACTTCTTGAATATGACCTATAGTTCATACTGAAACGCTATGCATATGTCATACTTGATAACAGTGAACTCTGTCTACTGTTGGTCTGAGTAAGACTTATTTATGCACGGCACTTGATTCTGATTGCTGTTAACCTCTCCTTACAATTCTTGCTTCTCTGAAATTGATTGGAAAGATGTGCACTTAGCTTTGGGGGGAGTGATAGATGAACTATGTAACTAAGACACCAGCTCTCCCACAGAACACTGGAATATAGTTGTAGTTTCATCTGTATAATATGAAAGTTTCTGTATGAAAATTAAAATTTCTATCTCGCCCCCACACCTTCCTTTTCCTCAGCCTCCCTCCCTGATTAAGTGAGTCTGGCAAGGAACAGCTCTGCAGAAGCATAAAAGCAATTTCAATCTGTCCGGCAGCTATCTTGCGAGGTCCTGAGTTAATGATCCGTAGGTTTCCCTCTTAACTCATCCTGCCACCACTACTGATTTTTCTTGATTACTGTAATGAAACGGTCAGGGGATTATTAAACAACCCGCCCGGTATCATTTCATCTGCTGCCCGCCTGATAACACCAGCTGACATTGATTCATAGAGGTTCCCGATTGGCTGGGAGGAAAGCCCGCTCTTGATGTCTCATCGGCTTTGATTAGCACAATAAGAAGGGGGACATTGATATATTGGCCATTTTGTAGGCTAGCTTACAGTAGGTAGAAGTTACGTTAGGTAGGGCATGAAGTAGGGATGATTTTGGTAAGGCTAAATTGATTTAATCCACAACTTTTCATTCTCAGTCTCCATGGTTGTGTGACCACCTCAGGTCTCTTAGATAGGCAGCTGCTTTGTGGTTGATAAGGATAGGGTTGAATGAAGGCTATAAATGAATATAGACATATGATGTCCTGGTAGTATTGCATGATTTAGTGTCATCATTTATTAGTTTTTTTTTAAGTCATGTTTTTTCTTCTATAGAATAAAGCAGGATTACTTATAATCGACAATAGCAGTAACCCAGTTACCCTCCATAGACAACTGCAAACAGTTTTTGGTTGATGATCGCTCAGTTCCAAACCAAAATTATGTTTGTTAACTGGAATTTATCATCAAAACTGGAAATTTAGTTTTTACCCAGTTTGAAACTGATGTACTAAAATCATTCCGAGGCCTTAGTCACACGGGCGTTTTTGCCGCGATTTGCGGATCGCATGACGGATGCGCATCCGCAAATCGCATGACCGGAGCCGAAAAATCGCCCGAAAAAAACTGCTCCTAGCCGCGTTTCAATAGAAACGGGCTGGAGCTGTCCAGTGCATTGAATTCAATGGAGCCGGCAATACAGCCGGCTCTATTGAAAGCAATGCGCTGCGGGCGATCTCACGATGAATTGTCGGGAAGGGCTTAAATATATAAGCCCTTCCCTGCAATTCATCCAGAAATGTGTAAAAATAAAAAAATATATATACTCACCTTGTCCCGGTAGACGGAGTTCAGCGCAGCCGGCCGGCAGTCCCTGAACTGCTCTCTGTAGTATTCATCATCCGGGAATTTTAAATCCCCGCCTGCTGAATGAACTGCCTCTGATTGGTCACAGCCTGACCAATCAGAGGCAGCTCTCACTCACACCCATTCATGAATTCATGAATGGGTGTGAGTGAGAGCTGCCCCTGATTGGTCCCTGCGCTGAGCCAATCAGAGGCAGCACTCCCTCACCCATTCATGAATTCATGAATGGGTGTGAGTGAGAGCTGCCTCTGATTGGTCAGGCTGTGACCAATCAGAGGCAGTTCATTCAGCAGGTGGGGATTTTAAATCCCCGGCTGCTGTATACTACAGAGAGCAGTTCAGGAGAACTGCCGGCCGGCCACACTGAACTCCATCTGCCGGACAAGGTGAGTATATATTTTTTTTTATTTTTACACATTTCTGGATGAATTGCAGGGAAGGGCTTATATATTTAAGCCCTTCCCGACAATTCATCCCGTGCTCGCCGGCAGCTCATTGCTTTCAATGGAAACGGCTGTATTGCTGGCTCCATTGAATTCAATGGGCAAACATCGTTCTTCTCTGCCACAGCTGTTACAGCTGTGGCAGAGGAGAATGATTTGTCTACTACATGTTCTCAATGGGGTCGGCGCTGCCGCCGGCCCCATTGAGCGCATATAGAGAAGAGAACAGAAATCGCAGATCGCAGATAGGTGCGATCTGCGATTTCTGTTCTATAATTTATCGGACGAGTGCATAAAAAGCGCTCATGTGTCCGATACCATTGCAAAGCAATGGTTTTATAAAATCGCCAGACGCATGGGAATGCGCAAATCGCGCGAAAAAACGCCCGTCTGACTGAGCCCTTAGGGTGGACACCCACTGGCGATATTTTTTTTCTTGCGCTGCGAGAGCACGAGAAAACTCTCGCCTTGCAGCGCAAGAAAGACGCCGGAATAGAACCGGCATATCGCTAGTGGTTTCAATGGGGCCAGCGGCAGCAGCGCTAGCTCCATTGCAAACATAGGGAGAATGCCGCAGACTTCTGCCACAGCTGTCACAGCTGTCACAGCTGTGGCAGAAGTTCGTCGCATTCTATCCCATTGCTTTCTAGCAAGCCCCGCAGTATGATTATTGGGGAAGGGCTTGAAATATAAGCCCTTCCCCGATAATCATCAATTAGTGGTAAAAAATTTTTTATAAAAATTACTCACCTCTCCGGCGCTCAGACGCGTCTTCCGGCTGGCTCCCCTGCACCGCTATTAAGCTCTTTCAGCAGGCGGGGATTTAAAAATCCCCGCCTCCTGAAAGGGCTGTGCTGATTGGCTGAAGGCTCAGCCAATAGCAGCTAGTGCTTAGCTATTGGCTGAGCGCTCAGCCAATGACAGATAGCTCTTAGCTGTCCTCCCCTTGGACTCCCTCTATGTGTGCCAGAATAGAAAGCCATGAACAGCTCTCGCTGCTCGCTAGTGGACCTCAAATGGCCATGTATCACATAGATGTCCATTCATTTGAATGCATTGTAACATGTAGTGCTACATAACAGAGTTTCGGGAACCCTGTTGTCTTGTTTGTTAAAATATTGAGTAACTGTTTCTTTCATTTTTTTTGCGACCCCAGGTGCTGAGTGAGTGACTTGATGGTGCAGAACTGCGTAGATGACCCAACCTGATAATTATCCATGAAAAACCGAAAGCTGGTGTGGTGACACAGTGTGGGGGAAAAAGGAAGCATACTCATCTCCAGGAGGCTACCAGAGAGTTCCTGAAGCCAGGGTTGCTGATCTGGTTTGTGTGACCAAAAGCAAGAAGCTATCAAATGAGGCTAACTCCATGTTTGACCAAGTGTCTACACCATCCATCACAAAAGTCCAGCACCAAGATTGATAATGGAAAGAACTACCCAGCTTATGATCACATAAGCAGCACAGGCCGTTCACAGAGCTGGTATAGTGCTTTGATAGTCCTAACACTATCAATGCACTGTAGGTGATTAGATAGTCTAAAGATGGTGGTGGCCATTCTGGCTGCCCAAAAGTGGAAACCAAAACCAGTGGAAAGAAGAAAATCAGGTCAGATAAGAAACCCCCTCCACCCTCTGATCCCAGGACAGAATTATGTCCAGAAACCCAAAGGTCTCTTTAAAGGCAACCTGTCACTTCTGAACAGCACCATAAACTAAGGTGAGGTGACGGGGAGCGGGGGGATGTATTTTTTTATACTCACCTGCTCTCCTGTTCTCATGCTGTTTCCTGGTGAATCTGCAATCAGTATGAAATTCAGACTCTTTTCAGATTGCCATGTGTGTGCTCTTCCATAGGAGTCTCCCACAGAACAGCATGGGAACAACGCAGGAACAGAAGAGTGGCTTAATATATAAAAAAAAAAACAACTGGCACACCCTCACCTCCCCGAACAGCACCAAACTTAATTTTTGGTGCTATTCGGAGGTGGCAGGTTCCCTTCAAAGTTATCCATAG